>NC_091459.1:1053177-1353177 GCF_027789765.1 Dendropsophus ebraccatus
CTACGCTGAGAACCACTCTACAAAGTGCAGGGCAGTATCCTGAAACACAGAGGAACTAGCCTGGATAGAAAAAAAGATACCGGAAAGTCTACCTATTCTATCTTGCAGTGCAGGTGACACCGGGAAACCTCAGACACTTAGCTTCACCCAGGTAACCACGGCTGGGGCTTGTATCACCCTATTAGGACAGGAAACTCAACACTGTAGGGCAGAAGGTGGTCAGACATCAGTCTAAACACAGGTACAATTAACTTCTCACTCTGAAGTATTCTTCTCAAGTTCTGGCAGAGCACAGTACTACATTGGGTTGGGACTCCCTTGACAAACTCCTCTCCTCTTCGCTGCTCCATTCTACTCTAAACTCTACAAATACGGCTATAACTTCCTCTATTATATTCAGCACTTACAAGTATGGCTATGTTCACACAACGTCCAAAAAAGGTAAAAGGCTTCTGCTTTTTGTGTTTAAAAAGACGTCCGTTATTGCATCATTTTAAATTAACTTTCCTAAAATGCATTGAAGTCTATGGAATAACGGACGTCTTTTCCACACATTGTATTGAATGCGGCAACCTCAAAAGACGTCCGTCATCCAATGCAATGTGTTTAAAAAGACGTCCGTTATTCCATAGACTTCAATGCATTTTAGGCAAGCCAATTAAAATGATGCAATTATGGACGTCTTTTTAAACACAAAAAGCGGACGCCTTTTACCTTTTTTGGACGTTGTGTGAACACACAATGCATTGAATAACAGACATTTTTGCTGCGGGCGTGAAAATAATGAACATAATCATTATTTTTGGACATCTTTTGCAAACAACGGACGTTTTTTATTAGTTGTTCACACTCAGTTTTTCTTTTTCCACAGTTCTTTCTTCTTTTTACTGTTAAATTCAATGGACTTTTCAATTTAGCCGCATCCAACGGCCGATTAGTAACCAACCTAGAAAAATGTACCAGCAGCCGTTATTGCACTAAGTGAAGGCTAGGCAGCTAAATAACGTCCGTTATTTTAGTCTCAAAATAACAGACGTAATTTCAAACGGAGCTCAAAAGACGTTGTGTGGGGACTCAGTCTTCCTTGCATCAGCACCGGCCCCTATACACACTTTCTGTGGGTGGTGGGACAGACATGGCGGGTGGTTCAGCTGCCACTCAGGACACCGTGACAGGAGCCCCAGGGACCCATCACAGGTCACCGACTATTTCTGGGGAGTACAGGCACAACACAAAGCAGGTACCACCATCCCACCTGTGTGCAGGACTAGCACTGGCCTCGCGACTATGACACCTCTGGCTGCGCTCTATCTGTAGAACGATCAGCTTTCCCCTATGGCCGCCGCCTGGACGTGACACTGAGGAGCGCAGAGCCCAGGGAGGAGGCGTTTTTAATCTTTTTGGTTTAGTACTGGACAGATTTTAGGTTATACAATGAAAGTTTTTGTCGGGTCCCTAAGGGTTTCCCTGGGTTCAGCCTGTGGGAGTAGAAAAAGCATTTTCCCCCCAATTTTACTGTGTAAATTATTTTTTCCCAGTTTATTACTATATTTTCTGGAAAATTTATGTCTATTATTGCAAAGTACAATTGGCGTCACAAAAAATAAGGGTCATAGGTGTTAAAGTATATGCAACAGCTTCAGCTTATGTTGGAGGACTTATGTTATACAGACAGCAGGTGGCGCTGTGATAAGTGTTAATGTCTTTTATGTGCATTGCTCTGCTTTATGTTCTCTCTGTTACCTCTCTCTTGTATCCTCCATGTTGAAAAGAACACATGTTAATATTGTTATGGTCGCTGTGTATCTCCAGTAAAGAACACAACTAATATACTACCACAAATGTCTGTGTGCTGATGCTTCAACTCCATATAGCTGCAATCTGCAACAGGTTATGGGCCCAGGACACAGGACACAGAAAGCCAAGAACCCAGGACACAGAACCCAGGAGACAGAAAGCCAAGAACCCAGGACTCAGGACACAGGAGACAGAACACAAGACACAGAAAGCCAAGAACCCTGGACACAGGACACAGAACCCAGACACAGAACCCAGGACACAGAACCCAGACACAGAACCCAGGACACAGGACACAGAAAGCCAAGAACCCAGGACACAGAACACAGGACACAGAACAGGACACAGGACAGGACACAGGACACAGGACACAGAACCCAGGACACAGAAAGCCAAGAACCCAGGACACAGAACCCAGGAGACAGAACACAAGACACAGAAAGCCAAGAACCCTGGACACAGGACACAGAACCCAGACACAGAACCCAGGACACAGAACCCAGACACAGAACCCAGGACACAGGACACAGAAAGCCAAGAACCCAGGACACAGAACCCAGGAGACAGAACACAAGACACAGAAAGCCAAGAACCCTGGACACAGGACACAGAACCCAGACACAGAACCCAGGACACAGAACCCAGACACAGAACCCAGGACACAGGACACAGAAAGCCAAGAACCCAGGAGACAGGGCCCAGAACCCAGGAGACAGAACACAGGACACAGAACACAGAACCCAGGACACAGAACACAGAACCCAGGAGACAGGGCCCAGGACACAGAAAGCCAAGAACCCTGGACACAGGACACAGAACCCAGGAGACAGAACCCAGGAGACAGGACACAGGACACAGAACCCAGGACACAGGACACAGAAAGCCAAGAACCCAGGACACAGGACACAGAACCCTGGACACATAACACAGAACCCAGACACAGGAGACAGAACCCAGACACAGAAAGCCAAGAACCCTGGACACAGGAGGCAGAACCCAGACACAGGACACAGGACACAGGACATAGGACACAGAAAGCCAAGAACCCAGGAGACAGAACACAGGACACAGAAAGCCAAGAACCCAGACACAGGAGACAGAACCCAGGAGACAGAACACAGGACACAGAACCCAGGACACAGAAAGCCAAGAACACAGGACACAGAACCCAGGACACAGAAAGCCAAGAACCCAGGACACAGGACACAGAACACAGGACACAGAACACAGGACACAGAACAGGACACAGGACAGGACACAGGACACAGAACCCAGGACACAGAAAGCCAAGAACACAGGACACAGAAAGCCAAGAACCCAGGACACAGAACCCAGGAGACAGAACACAAGACACAGAAAGCCAAGAACCCTGGACACAGGACACAGAACCCAGACACAGAACCCAGGACACAGAACCCAGACACAGAACCCAGGACACAGGACACAGAAAGCCAAGAACCCAGGAGACAGGGCCCAGAACCCAGGAGACAGAACACAGGACACAGAACACAGAACCCAGGAGACAGGGCCCAGGACACAGAAAGCCAAGAACCCTGGACACAGGACACAGAACCCAGGAGACAGAACCCAGGACACAGAACCCAGACACAGAACCCAGGACACAGGACACAGAAAGCCAAGAACCCAGGAGACAGGGCCCAGAACCCAGGAGACAGAACACAGGACACAGAACCCAGGACACAGAAAGCCAAGAACCCAGGACACAGGACACAGAACCCTGGACACATAACACAGAACCCAGACACAGGAGACAGAACCCAGACACAGAAAGCCAAGAACCCTGGACACAGGAGACAGAACCCAGACACAGGACACAGGACATAGGACACAGAAAGCCAAGAACCCAGGAGACAGAACACAGGACACAGAACACAGGAGACAGAACCCAGGACACAGAACCCAGGACACAGGACACAGAACCCAGGATACAGGACACAGAACCCAGGACACAGAACCCAGGACACAAAACCCAGGACACAGAACCCAGGGCACAGAACACAGAACCCAGGACACAGAACCCAGGACACAGAACCCAGGACACAGAACCCAGGAGACAGAACACAGGACACAGGAGACAGAACCCAGGACACAGGACACAGAAAGCCAAGAAAGCAGCAGAGCCTGGTGAGCAGAAACTTCCAGAGGTCCTCAGCTCCTGAGAACAAGTAAGAAAAAGGCTCTGACTTCTAAAGGAGAGGATGAGCAGAATGTGTCCAGGACACAAGACACAGAAAGCCAAGAACCCAGGACACAGGACACAGAACAGGACACAGGACAGGACACAGGACACAGAACCCAGGACACAGAAAGCCAAGAACCCAGGACACAGAACCCAGGAGACAGAACACAAGACACAGAAAGCCAAGAACCCTGGACACAGGACACAGAACCCAGACACAGAACCCAGGACACAGAACCCAGACACAGAACCCAGGACACAGGACACAGAAAGCCAAGAACCCAGGACACAGAACCCAGGAGACAGAACACAAGACACAGAAAGCCAAGAACCCTGGACACAGGACACAGAACCCAGACACAGAACCCAGGACACAGAACCCAGACACAGAACCCAGGACACAGGACACAGAAAGCCAAGAACCCAGGAGACAGGGCCCAGAACCCAGGAGACAGAACACAGGACACAGAACACAGAACCCAGGACACAGAACACAGAACCCAGGAGACAGGGCCCAGGACACAGAAAGCCAAGAACCCTGGACACAGGACACAGAACCCAGGAGACAGAACCCAGGAGACAGGACACAGGACACAGAAAGCCAAGAACCCAGGACACAGGACACAGAACCCTGGACACATAACACAGAACCCAGACACAGGAGACAGAACCCAGACACAGAAAGCCAAGAACCCTGGACACAGGAGACAGAACCCAGACACAGGACACAGGACACAGGACATAGGACACAGAAAGCCAAGAACCCAGGAGACAGAACACAGGACACAGAAAGCCAAGAACCCAGACACAGGAGACAGAACCCAGGAGACAGAACACAGGACACAGAACCCAGGACACAGAAAGCCAAGAACACAGGACACAGAACCCAGGACACAGAAAGCCAAGAACCCAGGACACAGGACACAGAACACAGGACACAGAACACAGGACACAGAACACAGGACACAGAACAGGACACAGGACAGGACACAGGACACAGAACCCAGGACACAGAAAGCCAAGAACACAGGACACAGAAAGCCAAGAACCCAGGACACAGAACCCAGGAGACAGAACACAAGACACAGAAAGCCAAGAACCCTGGACACAGGACACAGAACCCAGACACAGAACCCAGGACACAGAACCCAGACACAGAACCCAGGACACAGGACACAGAAAGCCAAGAACCCAGGACACAGAACCCAGGAGACAGAACACAGGACACAGAACCCAGGACACAGAAAGCCAAGAACCCAGGACACAGGAGACAGAACCCAGGAGACAGAACACAGGACACAGAACCCAGGACACAGAAAGCCAAGAACCCAGGACACAGGACACAGAACACAGGACACAGAACACAGGACACAGAACAGGACACAGGACAGGACACAGGACACAGAACCCAGGACACAGAAAGCCAAGAACACAGGACACAGAAAGCCAAGAACCCAGGACACAGGACACAGAACACAGGACACAGAACACAGGACACAGAACAGGACACAGGACAGGACACAGGACACAGAACCCAGGACACAGAAAGCCAAGAACACAGGACACAGAAAGCCAAGAACCCAGGACACAGAACCCAGGAGACAGAACACAAGACACAGAAAGCCAAGAACCCTGGACACAGGAAACAGAACCCAGACACAGAACCCAGGACACAGAACCCAGACACAGAACCCAGGACACAGGACACAGAAAGCCAAGAACCCAGGAGACAGGGCCCAGAACCCAGGAGACAGAACACAGGACACAGAACACAGAACCCAGGAGACAGGGCCCAGGACACAGAAAGCCAAGAACCCTGGACACAGGACACAGAACCCAGGAGACAGAACCCAGGACACAGAACCCAGACACAGAACCCAGGACACAGGACACAGAAAGCCAAGAACCCAGGAGACAGGGCCCAGAACCCAGGAGACAGAACACAGGACACAGGACACAGAACCCAGGACACAGGACACAGAAAGCCAAGAACCCAGGACACAGGACACAGAACCCTGGACACATAACACAGAACCCAGACACAGGAGACAGAACCCAGACACAGAAAGCCAAGAACCCTGGACACAGGAGACAGAACCCAGACACAGGACACAGGACATAGGACACAGAAAGCCAAGAACCCAGGAGACAGAACACAGGACACAGAAAGCCAAGAACCCAGACACAGGAGACAGAACCCAGGAGACAGAACACAGAACACAGGAGACAGAACCCAGGACACAGAACCCAGGACACAGGACACAGAACCCAGGATACAGGACACAAAACCCAGGACACAGAACCCAGGGCACAGAACACAGAACCCAGGACACAGAACCCAGGACACAGAACCCAGGACACAGAACCCAGGGCACAGAACACAGAACCCAGGACACAGAACCCAGGACACAGAACCCAGGACACAGAACCCAGGACACAGGACACAGAACCCAGGACACAGGACACAGAACAGGACACAGAACCCAGGACCCAGAACCCAGGACACAGAACCCAGGACACAGAACCCAGGACACAGGACACAGAACCCAGGGCACAGAACACAGAACCCAGGACACAGAACCCAGGACACAGAACCCAGGACACAGAACCCAGGACACAGGACACAGAACCCAGGACACAGGACACAGAACAGGACACAGAACCCAGGACCCAGAACCCAGGACACAGAACCCAGGACACAGGACACAGAACCCAGGAGACAGAACACAGGACACAGGAGACAGAACCCAGGACACAGGACACAGAAAGCGAAGAAAGCAGCAGAGCCTGGTGAGCAGAAACTTCCAGAGGTCCTCAGCTCCTGAGAACAAGTAAGAAAAAGGCTCTGACTTCTAAAGGAGAGGATGAGCAGAATGGCCAGCAGCTCAGAGCTCAGACTTACAGCGGCCAAAGTGAACGATGAGAATTATCAGCTATGGAAGTGTAAATGTTGTTATCCAGGATGACTTGTGGGAGGTTATTACTACAGAGAGACCACAGATCAATTACCAGCAATGGGACAAGAAGAACAGGCAGGCAAGGGCCACCATAAGTCTGTTATTGGAGGATGACCAGCTAATATAGGACATGAGAACACAGCAAAGGGTATGTGGGATGCATTACAAAAGCTGCAGGAAAGGTCCAGTTTAAACAGCAAGTTATTTTTACTCAGAAAACTGTACAGAATGAGACTTAGCAAAGAATAAGACATGCAAGAGCACATGAATGCACTGCTGGAAGTGGTTACACATCTGAGGACAGTGGGTGAAGAAATACAAGACAGTCACGTTGCAGCCATATTGTTATGCAGTTTACCTGACTCATACAGTGCACTGAGAAATGCGCTGGAGACAAGACCTGAGGAAGACCTGACCCTAGAATTTGTGAAGACTCGGCTAATAGATGAATTCCAGAGAAGAAAGGAACTTGTGCATGAGTCCACAGACACTGATGCTGGAATAGCTCTTAAAGCTGCAGATACACAATTTCAGAAGAAGAAGGAACCAGGGCATGTTTCAGATGCCACAAGCAGGGACACAAAGAAAGACTGCACAATATGGAAGGCAGAACAGCAGAAACAAATTCCAAAAGGGACTAGACAAAAGGTGAAAGCTACTATATCGCACCCACATGTACATAACTGGAATGGTACTTTCAAAGTGACAAATAATCAAAAATTGCAAAGCTGGTGCATTGATTCAGGTGCAACAAGTCACATGACAAGCAATAGGAACTTCTTCAAAGAGCTTGACATAACCAAAAGGGAAATGATCTATCTTGCAGATGGAAGCAGCATAAATGCAGAAGGAACTGGACATGGAATCTTAGTGTGCCCAAGTAAAAATGGAGGCAATTTAGCCGTACCAATGCAGGATGTACTCTATGTTCCCAGTCTAGAAGGTGGAATGTTATCGGTGAAACGCTTGACAGCTAAAGGACTTACTGTCAAATTCCAAGATGATGAGTGCGCTATACTGCATGGAAAGCAGGTGATAGCCAATGCCAAAATAAGTGAGGACTTATATAACCGAAACAGGGTGACAGAACAGGTAAAACTATGCACACATGGGCACAATGACTGTATCCACATGTGGCATAGACGATTAGGCCACAGACATCCTGACAGCGTACAGGAATTACAGAAAAGGGACCTAACAAAGGATCTTAAATTGTCCAGTTGTTCAAACACCATCAGGTGTAAATGTTGTATTAAATCCAAAGCTACAAGGGCAACACTTCCCAAAGCAAGTGAGAACAGAGCCTCAAGACCACTCGCTATTATACACAGTGATGTGTGTGGTCCAATGAGACTAAGCACTCCCGGTGGAAACAGATATATAGTGGCCTTCATAGACGACTATTCAAGGTACACAGTTATATAGTGACCTTCATAGACGACTATTCAAGGTACACAGTTATATAGTGACCTTCATAGACGACTATTCAAGGTACACAGTTATATAGTGGCCTTCATAGATGACTATTCAAGGTACACAGTTATATAGTGACCTTCATCGACGACTATTCAAGGTACACAGTTATATAGTGACCTTCATAGACGACTATTCAAGGTACACAGTTATATAGTGACCCTCATAGACGACTATTCAAGGTACACAGTTATATAGTGACCCTCATAGACGACTATTCAAGGTACACAGTTATATAGTGACCCTCATAGACGACTATTCAAGGTACACAGTTATATAGTGACCTTCATAGACGACTATTCAAGGTACACAGTTATATAGTGACCTTCATAGACGACTATTCAAGGTACACAGTTATATAGTGACCTTCATAGACGACTATTCAAGGTACACAGTTATATAGTGACCTTCATAGACGACTATTCAAGGTACACAGTTATATAGTGACCTTCATAGACGACTATTCAAGGTACACAGTTATATAGTGACCTTCATAGACGACTATTCAAGGTACACAGTTATATAGTGACCTTCATAGACGACTATTCAAGGTACACAGTTATATAGTGACCTTCATAGACGACTATTCAAGGTACACAGTTATATAGTGGCCTTCATAGACGACTATTCAAGGTACACAGTTATTTACCTAATGAAAAACAAGAGTGAAGTTTTGGATAAGCTACAAAACTACTTAGCAAAGACAAGCAACAAGTTTCAAAGGAAACCTCTAATACTGCGAAGTGATAATGGAGATGAATTCACTGGACACAAAATTGAAAGCTTTCTAAATCAACATGGCATAGAGCATCAAAAGACAGTCCCTACACACCGGAGCAAAATGGGGTAGCTGAAAGGAAGAACAGAACCCTGACTGAAATGATCAGATGCATGCTAGCAGATTCTGGACTACATGAGAAGTATTGGGGCGAAGCTGCAATGACTGCCGCTTATTTGCAGAACAGACTTTTCTCTAGAACAGTAAACTCCATATGAACTGTGGCATGGTGAGAAGCCAAGTGTAAAACACATAAGAGTGTTTGGTTGCAAAGCATTCATGTATATCCCAGAAGAGAAACGCACCAAACTCCAGAACAGGGCAGTGCAGGGACTTCTAGTTGGATACAGTGATAACTGCAAAGGATACAGAATCCTAGACCCCAAAACAGAAAGAATTGCTATTATTAAAGGACGGTGTGATGACTACATTGGAATCAAGAACAGAACAGGAAAGTGACAGTAATCAGACTACCACTGCATCCTCTCAACAAACGGTTGAAGTCAATACAAACCCAGATACCATGAGTGAGATGACACAACCGATCCCAGATACAGAACCAAGGCGTTCAATTAGAGAAACCAAGGGTAAAGCACCAGTGCGTCTCTCATACAAGGCCAGTACAGTTAGCATTCATGAACCCCAATCCTGGGAAGAAGTGTCCCAACTTCCGGACAGGGAAGCCAGTAAGTGGATAAAGGCAGCAAAAAAAGAAATTAAATCTTTGCATGACACTAAAACGTGGACGCTGACAGAACTGCCAGCAGGAAGAAAAGCTATTGGCTGTAAATGGACTTTCAAAGTTAAACACAATGCTGAAGGTACCATTGAACGATATAAAGCCAGACTAGTTGCCAAGGGATACTCTCAAAAATATGGAGAAGACTACGACGAGACATTCGCTCCAGTGGTTATACACGCTACAATCAGAACTTTGCTCTCGGTAGCAGCTACCAATAAAATGCAGGTGAAACATTTCGATGTAAAGACAGCGTTCTTACATGGTGAATTAACTGAAGACATTTACATGGAACAACCGCCAGGATTCAAAGATGACCAAAGACCAGACCTGGTATGTAAACTTATATATATATATATAAGTATATATGGTCTGAACCTGGCAGCCAGAGCGTGGAATGTCAAAGTAAATGAGGTCCTTACCAATGAGGACTTACAACGGAGTAAGACAGACCCCTGACTGTATACAAAGAGACTGACAGACAGATGGATTTTTGTGCTTATTTATGTGGATGATCTTTTAGTCTGAGAAGGGGATGAAGAAGGATACTACAAACCTTGAATCTGAACTGAGACCAAAGATCTTGGAAATATAAGTAACTATCTTGGCATTCAGATCGAAAGGGAGGAAGATGGGAGTTTTCTTCTAGATCAGAAGCACAAAATTCAGGAAATAATTGACACGTTTGGATTGGAAGATGCAAAAGCAGTGAAGTCTCCCATGGAAACCGACTACCTGAAGGAAATGAACAAAGTACTTTGCTACCGAATGATAACCAGTATAGAAGGGCCAGTATGGAAGGGCCACTGCTACAAGACCTGACATCGCCGCAGCCGTAGGAATTCTATGCAGAAAAACCTCAATGCCAAGTCAGCTGGATTGGAATGGCGTAAAAAGAGTCATACGCTATTTAAAGGGAACCCTGCACTCTAAGCTGAAGTTACCAGCAAGTAACAAATGTGCCCTGATAGGATATGTTGATGCTGATTGGGCTGGAGACCCGAGCGACAGAAAATCCACCAGTGGCTTCTGTTACTCGTTTCAGGTGGTGCTGTCAGCTGGGCTAGTGGAAAACAGCTGTCGGTAACACTTTCATCAACAGACGCAGAGTATGTTGCAGCAGCACATGCAAGTCAAGAAGTTATCTGGCTACGACAACTGTTGGTAGATTTGGGTCAACAACAGTTGGAACCGACAAAGGTTTTTGAAGATAATCAATGATGTCTTGCACTTGCACAGATGGAAAGAGTCAACCCAAGAACCAAGCATATCGATGTAAAGTTTCATTTTCTGAGGGATCTTCAAGAACAAGAAGTTCTGGAATTACAGTACTGCTCGCGGAGGAGATGCTCGCGGATATGTTTACCAAACCTCTAAGTGCAGAAAGACATTCTAGGCTCATGAAGAAGCTGGGCCTACTGGACGAAGCCTTAGCTGTTGAGAAGGGGTGTTGAAGTATATGCAACAGCTTCAGCTTATGTTGGAGGACTTATGTTATACAGACAGCAGGTGGCGCTGTGATAAGTGTTAATGTCTTTTATGTGCATTGCTCTGCTTTATGTTCTCTCTGTTACCCTCTCTCTTGTATCCTCCATGTTGAAAAGAACACATGTTAATATTGTTATGGTCGCTGTGTATCTCCAGTAAAGAACACAACTAATATACTTCCACAAATGTCTGTGTGCTGATGCTTCAACTCCATATAGCTGCAATCTGCAACAATATGGGTCTGTAGGTGAAAAAAAAGTGCAAGCGCCATGGTCTATGGTACAAGCAAAAACTGGTTGTGCCATTAACCCTTTGATGTCCAGGCCAATTTAGTTTTTTTTCCCCTATACTTTTTCCTCTCTGTGTGTAGAAGGCCATAGCGGCCGCATTGTCCCCCCCGGTATCAGCCCTTATTTCTGCCACACTAATTGTACTTGTAATGAAGGGGTTTTCCATAGTTGTATTTAGATAAAACTATCACCCCAAGATGTAACCTTCTAATCTAGTGTCCACCATCTTCTCCCAGCAGTCCCTGGGGCGGTCTCCTCCCTCTGCGCGGAGCCGGCAGGATGTAACCTTCTAATCTAGTTTCCACCATCTTCTCCCAGCAGTCCCCGGGGCGGTCTCCTCCCTCTGCGCGGAGCCGGCAGGATGTAACCTTCTAATCTAGTGTCCACCATCTTCTCCCAGCAGTCCCTGGGGCGGTCTCCTCCCTCTGCGCGGAGCCGGCAGCTGGCAGGATGTAACCTTCTAATCTAGTGTCCACCATCTTCTCCCAGCAGTCCCTGGGGCGGTCTCCTCCCTCTGCGCGGAGCCGGCAGGATGTAACCTTCTAATCTAGTGTCCACCATCTTCTCCCAGCAGTCCCTGGGGCGGTCTCCTCCCTCTGCACGGAGCCAACAGCCGGCAGCATGTAACCTTCTAATCTAGTGTCCACCATCTTCTCTCAGCAGTCCCCGGGGCGGTCTCCTCCCTCTGCGCGGAGCCGGCAGGATGTAACCTTCTAATCTAGTGTCCACCATCTTCTCCCAGCTAGTGTCCACCATCTTCTCCCAGCAGTCCCTGGGGCGGTCTCCTCCCTCTGCGCGGAGCCAACAGCCGGCAGCATGTAACCTTCTAATCTAGTGTCCACCATCTTCTCCCAGCAGTCCCCGGCAAACCATTTCCTGGCTATCACCACTTTAGCCAAGGCAATGAGTTTATTCAGAAGGGAGCCATTTTTCCCATCAGGCGGGAATGCGCCAAGTAGTATACTGGGTGTGTCTGGATCTGAAATCAAGATTTTACATTTATGAAAATACGCAATGATGTTACCCCAAAAGACCTGAAGATAAGAGCACTCCCAAAATAAATGAAAAAAATCTGCCTCTTCAGACTGACATCTAGGGCATATAGAGTCAGTTCTACACTTCCTCCTAAACAGATCCAACGGGGAAAGATATAGTCTATATAAAAACATAAGCTGAATAATGACCCGGATTAACAGAACTACTTGGAATATTAGACACCGCATAATTCCAAACTTCATCTGAAATCATTCCAATTCTTAACTCCCATTTTTCCCTCGTCCTCTGAAGTGCAACTCCCTGTCTCTCACTTACTAACATCCTATAAATCCCCCCAGTGTGTCTCCTACCCTGAGGAGGATCTCTTATGTAATCTATAACTTTATGTGCCACTATATTCCCAGTAGCTCTAAACGCATATAATAGCTGAAGATACCATCATTTTTGTGAATCTATTAGTGCATATCTCTCCTGAATGAAAAAATCTTACTATTATCTACTAACTGAGGAATATATTTAACCCCCCTTGTGACCCAAAATTGTGCATCCTCCAACTTATTAAATTCTTTTAAATAAACATCATCCCAAATAGGGGAAAAGGACAGCCACATCCCCTTAATTTTGCATCCCCTTTTAATTGCATGCCATACCTTAATATATAAATCCCCGTGTGTCAAAACTTTCACACCGCCAAATGCTGCCTCTAATCCAACAAACACATCCTCGAAACGCCCACCCAACTTCCCCAAAATATACTGTATAATAGGAGATGATTCCCACTTTTTAAGGACCTGAGCATTTAAGGCCAAGAAATAGAATTGTAGATTAGGTAAGGACATACCCCCTTCTCCTTCCATTTGAGTCCAAACCTCGTATTTTGTTCTAGGCCTCTTTTTACCCCAAATAAAGCAATTAAGAAGACGTGTAAGTCTGAGGAACCAAGATTCAGGTATCCAAACCGGAGAGGCGTACAACAAATACAAAATTTGTGGAAGAAGGGTCATTTTGGTGATAGCCATCCTATCCACCATAGATATCGGCAATTTACTCCAAAATTCTACCTTAGTTTTAATTCTCTTTACCAAAGGGGCGAGATTACACTGAGTGAACTTCTCCATCTTTGGATGGATCTTGATCCCCAAATAGTCCAGAGAATCATCAGGTTGTAGAACACACACTGAATTCAGCAATAATCTTTCACCCTCTCCTAATTGCATTAGGGCAGATTTGCCCCAATTAATCTGTAATCCAGAGATGGAACCATACTCAGAGACAATATTTATTATTCGTTCAACAGCACGTTCCCGCCCTCGAATAAAAAGCAATATATCATCGGCATATAAAAGTAGTTTCTCATATATACCCTTCAATCCGAATCCCTCCACTTCAGTTGACTCTCTCAATTTTGTCGCTAGTGGTTCTGTGAAAAACACAAACAATAATAGAGATAACGGACAACCCTGCCTTTATCCCCTTTTCAAGGGCAAACCAATCCGTATAATTGTTATTATAAGAAACCCTCGCCATTGGGGAAGAATACAATAATCTCACCCAATCACCAAATTCAAGCCCCAAGTTGAAGACCTCCATCGCCTTCCAGAGGAACCCCCACTCCACCCTATCAAAGGCCTTCTGGGCATCTAACGAGAGGATGGAGCGGGGGGCCTCACTTTCCACCTGAATATTCGCGAAGGTTCTAGTGATGTTGTCATAGATCACTCTACCTGGGACAAAGCCCGCCTGCTCGGTTCCATCGACCTGGGGCGACCTCTGCCAGTCGCTGAGCAAGAACCTTCGAGAATATTTTACAATCACAATTCACACAAGTGATATCGGACGATAAGATTCTATCCTATGGGGATCTTTCTGCTTTTTCTCGATCAAGACTATAGAAGCTTCTCTTAACGAAGGAGGGAGGGAACCACATTTTAAGGATTCATTAATTGTCTCTAAGAGCCCTGGAAGAAGTACCTCCGCAAACTCTTTGTACACTTCAAAGGGGATACCGTCAGAACCAGGGGCAGATTGTCCTTTGAAGCTCTTTAATGCTGCGTTGTCACGGCCGCTGCGGCATCCCGTGCTCCGGGCCGCCGCGACCTCTTCATGCAGCCGCCGGGGACCATGTGCAGGGGGCGCCTTACCTCGCCCCGCTCCTGTCACCCGCTGTGCCGGCCGGCGCGCGTCCCCGCCTCCTAGGGCGTGCGCGCGCCGGCTGTCTCAGATTTAAAGGGCCAGTCCGCCCTTAATTGGTAGTTGCTCTGGTCACTCCCTATATAATCCCAGCATGCCCCACCACAGGTGTTGGAGCCTCTACATGCTTCCCATAGCGTTTGGCCCAGCTCCCTGTTGTTCCTGACCTCAGTCCTTGTTCCTAGTCCCTGTCCCGGTCCCTAGTCCCTGTCCGCTGCTTACCCTTTGTTCCTGTGCACTGCCAGCCACCTGCGATTACGCCCACAGACGTCTGCCTGCATTACCATCTGCCTACTGCTCCTGCCACGCCTCGCCTGCTGTCACTAGCAACCAAGCCAGGGGTAGCGACCTGGGGGTCGCCTGCCGCAGCAAGTCCATCCCACCTTGCGGCGGGCTCTGGTGAAAACCAGCGGCCCCTTAGACTCCGCTCCCTGGTGCGGTTACTACCATCGCTAGTGACAGTTCAGTGGATCCACGACTCCAGGCGTTACATGCGATCATTTCATCTAAACTAATCGGGGCATTCAGCATCGCCTTAAGGGCTGGATCCAACTTGGGGATTGGCAGATTACAAAGAAAATTGTTAATTACATTATGGGATACCGTCACCTCTTTCTTATATAATACAGAAAAATACTCGTAAATAATCTGCTTAATGTCCTCAGGTCTATTACACAACACATTGTTTTTATCATAAAGCGCAACAATCGGAGATCTACTCTCCTGGGCTTTTATGTTAGCAGCCAGATATTTCCCCGGTCTTCCTGCTTCAATGAATTTTTTTTGTCCCTTAAAGAAAACAGCACGTTGCGACTTATTGGCCTGATATAAGGAGAGTTCCGCTTGCGCCACCCTTAGAGCTTCACCTTTCTCACGAGAGGGGTCCAAGCCAAACTCCTGTTCCAATTTACATACTACATCCTTTAGCTCCAGCTCTTGTTTAGCAAACAACTTCCTTTTCTAGTGTACTTCCCTAAATAGGACTCCTCTTAGAAAGGCCTTCATTGCCTCCCAGACAGAATGAGGATGGGCTGAGCCCTCATTAACTTCCCAGAATGCACACAATTCCTCTTTTATCTTATCTTTCTGATCTAATAGAGATAACCAGTATGAATTACATTTAAACAGCCTAACCCGACCCCTGCTGTCACCCAGGTCCCTTATAGTAACAACCAAAGGGGAATGATCGGATGGTGAGCGGGTCTCATAGGTCAGTCCACTAATCCTTTTTAACATATCCTTATTGCAAAAAGCAAAATCAATGCGAGAGGCAGACATGTGGGATGAACTAAAGCAAGAAAAGACACTCTCATCCCCCCTTAAACATCTCCAAATATCACACCACCCACTCTCTTCTACGAATTTATCCAAGGGGGTTCTTCCACTTGTATGCCTCAAGGGTTGCCCCCTGCGATTTTTCACTGTATCCAAAACACTATTAAAATCACCAAAAATAATAAAGGGAATATCCTCTTTTGTTAACAGAAAACCTACAAAATCAACTAGGATCTGGGAAGAGAAGGGGGGTGGGACATAGAGGAAGGCAGTTAAAAACTTCAGTATTGTATATTACTGCATGTAGAAATATATACCTACCACCAGAGTCTATTTTCTTATCAATTAACCTAAATGGAATTTTCCTATGAATATATACAGACACTCCACGCGAATAACCAGAAAATACTGCATGATAAGAATGAGAGGCCCATCTGCAATTCCTCCTCACCAAGGATTCTGAGGTGCAGTGAGTCTCAGCTAAGGCCACAATGCAAGGTAAATGTTTCTGTACTACATCGAAAATCGCCCTCCTCTTGACCCTATCCCCCGTGCCCCTCACATTCAAAAAAAAAAAACCTTAAGTATTTCTACCATCTACCAAACTAACACCAAAAATAGAAGGAAACAAAAACAAAAAACAAAAAAAAACAACACAGAACACAAAAACCAAACGCCCCTCTCGCTCTCCTTACCCGACATTCTGTAACCCCCCCTAAACCCCTGCCCTCCAAGTGTCCCTCCGCACTCATAAGTGCCAGAACGACTCCTCACAGTCCGTATGACAACTCTCCCCTCCCCCCCCTCCCCCACAATCCCACCCACCTCACAAAAATATATTAAGATCAATAGCCCTCACTGTCCAAACATTTAAGAGCATCTCCAGGATTAGAAAAAAAATGTGTAGAATCTTTATGAATTATTCTAAGCTTGGCCGGAAAAATTAAAGAAAAAGAAATGTTCGCCTGGTGCAGTCTTTTTTTGATATCCCAAAAGGACATTCTCTTTTCCTGTGTAGCCCTGGAGAAATCCGGGAAAAGTGAGATTTTCCCACCATTATAAGTCAGTCTGGCCAGCTTAAGTATCACGTCCCTATCCCCGGAACAAATAGTTTTTATAATCATAGTCCTGGGAGGGCTACCCGGAGGCAACGGCCTAAAGGGTACTCTGTGCGCTCTTTCCAGTGCAAAGAATTGTGGAAAGACCAAATGACTCCTCCAACCAGGATGTACAAAACTTAATGGGATCATTCCCCTCAGCCCCCTCAGGTAGCCCTAATATTCTAACATTTGCCCGTCTAGAACGGTCTTCCATTTCATTAACCTTATCTTGGGTAGACAGCAACTGCTGCAAGATATCCTTAACCTTCTTCTGTAGGTCCACGACCCCTTTCTCCAGAGGGGGAATAGCTTTTTCACAGTCCGTAACTTTTTCTCTCATTTTAATCATATCCCCTCTAATAAGGCCAATATCAGAGGAGAGAGCCCCAACTGTTAGAGAGAGATCCGAGACTGCCTTATTGCAAGATCTTATTTCAGCAAAGATCTTATCCAGTGTAACTTTAGATGCCTCAGCGCCCTGCTCCAATACCTCCTGTGCCTCCTCCCCATCCTCTCGCAGGGCATTGAACCTGGAACCTGCTCCAGCGGACTTTTCAGTCATTGGGGATGCAAGTGGGTGGTTACGTGTTTTCCCTCCTCCAACGGGGCAGTTTAAGAACTTGTCCATCTTGGGGGATGCACTACCCCCTGTTTTCTTTTGCACCGGTTTGGGGGCCATAGTAACCAATCAGTCCACTTTCCTCCACTCCTATCTGCAAAATACAGAAGGAAGGGGCGGCTGGAATATTAAGGACACTGAGAGAATTGTTTTAATGAAAAACCAACATAACTTATAAGTTATTACTCACAGGGCACCAACTGAAGGATTATAGGGGAAAATACACCAACACTTATGTCCGGGCTGACCAGAACAACAGAAACCCGAACTACAGCAGGGCTGACTTTCAGCACTTCACCTGAGACCAGATAAAAAACAGGACGAATGAACTTGATGCAGAGCTACAGCATGGCGGCCACCTGAAGCATTTCATAATAAAAACAGAATCTTACCCCCGGGAACCACACAGTCCAAGAGGAACAGAGGCAAATAAAGTTCGTACAAACGGCCCAAAATCTTCAGGCTTCATACACTCCGCTTGGCTGCAAAACCATACGCAAAATCAGGCTGTTCATTGACCCACAGGAGAAGTTGCCATAATCCAGAAACAGCCGGCCATTTATCCCCCGCCCGGGGCCCCGGTGGAAGGGAAGAGCCCGCTCACACCGGGCCTTCCCCTCCCACCGGACCCCCGCCCCGAGGACTGCACCTGCCACCCGCCAAAGCATGCCACAATAGCTGTCATATAACGTAGCCGGCCAATGCAGGAACTCACACAGTCCAGGGCCAGGCAGGGTTCAGCAGGAAAATGCACATCCCAAAGCTAGGACGCCGCCACACACCGCCGAACGAGGGGTCCTTCTTAAGCCTGTTGGTGGTCACATGATCCGTGCTGCTGTCTTGTGTAAAGCCTGTCTGGCCGCACCAAGCGGCCACGCCAGCCAAATACCCCCAGAGGGGACAGGCTTCCCAACAATCATCAGCCCAAAGTCTGGATGGCTCCCGGCGCCATACTTGTGACCCATCTGTCCAGCGTTCTCCTTCAGGAGCAGGGACCCATGAACCAGCATCGGCACAGACAGGAACAGCCGAGGGGGCCTTCACATAGTCCGGCCAGGCTTGATCCAAGCAGCAAGGGGAGAAGCGGGCCGGATTCGGAGAAGGAGGGGAGGAGCAAGGAGCCGTGCGTCCTACATCCTGACGCAGCGGACGCCCGGATCTGAAGACAACCTTTCTTGCTTCCTTTCTGAGGTGGTAATTGGAACTGTCAGGATGTAACCTTCTAATCTAGTGTCCACCATCTTCTCCCAGCAGTCCCTGGGGCGGTCTCCTCCCACTGTGCGGAGTCGGCAGCCGGCAGGATGTAACCTTCTAATCTAGTGTCGACCATCTTCTCCCAGCAGTCCCCGGGGCGGTCTCCTCCCTCTGCGCGGAGCCGGCAGGATGTAACCTTCTAATCTAGTGTCCACCATCTTCTCCCAGCAGTCCCCAGGGCAGTCTCCTCCCTCTGTGCGGAGCCGGCAGCCGGCAGGATGTAACCTTCTAATCTAGTGTCCACCATCTTCTCCCAGCAGTCCCCAGGGCAGTCTCCTCCCTCTGCGCGGAGTCGGCAGCCGGCAGGATGTAACTTTCTAATCTAGTGTCCACCATCTTCTCCCAGCAGTCCCTGGGGCAGTCTCCTCCCTCTGTGCGGAGCCGGCAGCCGGCAGGATGTAACCTTCTAATCTAGTGTCCACCATCTTCTTCCAGCAGTCCCTGGGGCGGTCTCCTCCCTCTGCGCGGAGCCGGCAGGATGTAACCTTCTAATCTAGTGTCCACCATCTTCTCCCAGCAGTCCCTGGGGCGGTCTCCTCCCTCTGCGTGGAGCCGGCAGGATGTAACCTTCTAATCTAGTGTCCACCATCTTCTCCCAGCAGTCCCCAGGGCAGTCTCCTCCCTCTGCGCGAAGCCGGCAGCCGGCAGGATGTAACCTTCTAATCTAGTTTCCACCATCTTCTCCTAGCAGTCCCTGGGGCAGTCTCCTTCCTCTGTGCGGAGCCGGCAGCCGGCAGGATGTAACCTTCTAATCTAGTGTCCACCATCTTCTCCCAGCAGTCCCCGGGGCGGTCTCCTCCCTCTGTGCGGAGCCGACAGCCGGCAGGATGTAACCTTCTAATCTAGTGTCCATCATCTTCTCCCAGCAGTCCCTGGGGCGGTCTCCTCCCTCTGTGCGGAGCCGGCAGCCGGCAGGATGTAACCTTCTAATCTAGTGTCCATCATCTTCTCCCAGCAGTCCCCACGACTCAAGGCGTTACAGAATGACCCTCTTCTGACCCTAATAACTATTTCCCATCGCCCTATTACGGCCCCCAGGAAGATGTCCCCCTCCCACTCCACTGGACAAGAAACAGCTGCTGGATCCATAAGATAAGAGAGGGCCCCCTTCATGGCCAGTCCTGTTTGCTGTCTTTTGGAGCCGGAGGCGGCTTTTCCCACCTCTCCACAGATCCTTGGAGAAGGAGTAGCAGCATGCGGCTGAAGGGCCAGAAGATAGCCAGACCTCGGTGCCACATTTAAAAGCACCCATCAGTCTCACCAGGACAGCAATCACACAGTTGGGAGGATTAATCAGCAACTTGACCCCAGCATTACAAAGAAGCCACAATGTTGCAGATACAGGCTGCCAGGGACATAAGCTGTCTCAGAAGGGAGGGGGAGGAGACAGAGAGAAAAGCTCACACACAGATTTTTGTGTCTTCAGCAGAAAGCAGCAGCTGAGAACTGGGGGAAGGAGACTGAATACCAAGTCTGGCAGGAATTGTTGGTCTCCCCATGGGCAACAGCTATGTCTGAGCGTTACTGCATCCTTACATTATATAAACCTGCATAGAATAGACTGGATTTCCTATTCGTGGCTGCGAGTCTATAAGCTGCGTCGCGGCCGCCATGAATTGTGTTTCACTATGGGAAGTGACAGGCCATCTGTTGTGCAAAATAATGAGCCCATTTATCTGCCTGTATGGAGGGACGGCTCATTATTTCTCTTGCAGGGGATATTTGTGGTGATTTGTGCAGCCGACATCCGGAAACTCATAAATCACATTAGCACCGGGCCCATCTGGGCGTGCGCCAAATTATGGACCCAAACGCTTAACTGTTAAGTAATGAAAACAAATTGTGTTATGTTAAAGAAAATGAGGCGTCATTAATAACAAAGAACATAATAACAGGAGCGGAGGGTGCGACATATAGAGAGAGCGTACAGTATACAGCCCGAAGTATACAGAACGGGCACGCCGGGAGAACGGGGAGATGCAACTATGGAGGAAATGTGACTGTCCAGCAAAACAGAGAGGGCGCTATACTGTGACTAAGCTGTGAACCTGGCATAATATATATATAACCTATCGCAACCTTCTCCCCACCGCTCACCATACTAGTGGCATAATATATATATACAGTATATATATATATAACCTATCCCAGGACACCAGGCATCCTCCTCCCCACCGCTCATCATACTAGTGGCATAATATATATATACAGTATATATAAAAAACTTAGGATAAACTTATCACACCAGGCATCCTCCTCCCCACCATGCTAGTGGCATAATATATATATATATATATATCTTATCCTAGGACACCAGGCATCCTCCTCCCCACCGCTCACCATGCTAGTGGGCGGAATAGACTTTAGCATTTTCTGGACTGACCTGGAAACATCTGCTCAGTGGAAGTGAAGGGATTATTAGAGAGCCGGGCATTACATTGTGCTGGACCGATTCCTCTGCTGTTGAGTTTCTGTCTTGTTCTTGGTTTTCCAGTACTGGGTCCTCCGCCGATAGGACGTCTTGTGCTTGGTTTTCCAGTACTGGGTCCTCCGCCGATAGGACGTCTTGTTCTTTGTTTTCTATTGCTAGGTCCTCCGCCGATAGGACGTCTTGTTCTTGGTTCTGTATTGCTGGGTCCTCCGCCGATAGGACGTCTTGTGCTTGGTTTTCCAGTACCGGGTCCTCCGCCGATAGGACGTCTTGTGCTTGGTTTTCCAGTACTGGGTCCTCCGCCGATAGGACGTCTTGTTCTTTGTTTTCTATTGCTAGGTCCTCCGCCGATAGGACGTCTTGTTCTTGGTTCTGTATTGCTGGGTCCTCCGCCGATAGGACGTCTTGTGCTTGGTTTTCCAGTACTGGGTCCTCCGCAGATAGGACGTCTTGTGCTTGGTTTTCCAGTACCGGGTCCTCCGCCGATAGGACGTCTTGTGCTTGGTTTTCCAGTACTGGGTCCTCCGCTGATAGGACGTCTTGTGCTTGGTTTTCCAGTACTGGGTCCTCCGCTGATAGGACGTCTTGTGCTTGGTTTTCCAGTACTGGGTCCTCCGCTGATAGGACGTCTTGTGCTTGGTTCTGTATTGCTAGGTCCTCCGCCGATAGGACGTCTTGTGCTTGGTTTTCCAGTACTGGGTCCTCCGCTGATAGGACGTCTTGTGCTTGGTTTTCCAGTACTGGGTCCTCCGCTGATAGGACGTCTTGTGCTTGGTTTTCCAGTACTGGGTCCTCCGCCGATAGGACGTCTTGTGCTTGGTTTTGTATTGCTGGGTCCTTCGCCGATAGGACGTCTTGTGCTTGGTTTTCCAGTACTGGGTCCTCCGCAGATAGGACGTCTTGTGCTTGGTTTTCCAGTACTGGGTCCTCCGCAGATAGGACGTCTTGTGCTTGGTTTTCCAGTACTGGGTCCTCCGCAGATAGGACGTCTTGTGCTTGGTTTTCCAGTACTGGGTCCTCCGCCGATAGGACGTCTTGTGCTTGGTTTTGTATTGCTGGGTCCTCCGCAGATAGGACGTCTTGTGCTTGGTTTTCCAGTACTGGGTCCTCCGCCGATAGGACGTCTTGTGCTTGGTTTTGTATTGCTGGGTCCTCCGCAGATAGGACGTCTTGTGCTTGGTTTTCCAGTACTGGGTCCTCCGCCGATAGGACGTCTTGTTCTCTTTTTCTCGGTGACAGGCCATTTTAAAGCGGTTTGATTCTGTAATCCATCATCCCGGGAAGAAACCGTTCCTAGATAGAATAGTTTGCAGACGGGTTCTTCATCTTCCGTGAAATGGATTGGCTTTGCCTCCTTTGTTTCTCGTCCTGATCTTTCCGCAGCACGGATGAGTGAAGACGTATTCCTCGCCTGCGATGGGCTTGATTAATCTTACTATCATCTTCAATCCGTGAGGTATTGCAGAAATTTTTCACACGTAATTGCTTGTGTGGCGGCCGTGAAAAGGATTTTTTGCTTTTATAAAGTTGATCTTTTCATTCTCGACAGGAAGGTTTGTGTGCGACCGTGCTGACAGGAAGGTTTGTGTGCGACCGTGCTGACAGGAAGGTTTGTGTGCGACCGCGCTGAGGGGAAGGTTTGTGTGCGACCGCGCTGACAGGAAGGTTTGTGTGCGACCGTGCTGACAGGAAGGTTTGTGTGCGACCGCCCTGACGGGAAGGTTTGTGTGCGACCGCGCTGACAGGAAGGTTTGTGTGCGACCGCGCTGACGGGAAGGTTTGTGTGCGACCGCGCTGACAGGAAGGTTTGTGTTCGACCGCGCTGACAGGAAGGTTTTTGTGCGACCACGCTGACGGGAAGGTTTGTGTGCGACCGCGCTGAGGGGAAGGTTTGTGTGCGACCGCGCTGACGGGAAGGTTTGTGTGCGACCGCGCTGAGGGGAAGGTTTGTGTGCGACCGCGCTGACAGGAAGGTTTGTGTGCGACCGTGCTGACAGGAAGGTTTGTGTGCGACCGCGCTGAGGGGAAGGTTTGTGTGCGACCGCGCTGACGGGAAGGTTTGTGTGCGACCGCGCTGACAGGAAGGTTTATGTGCGACCGCCCTGACGGGAAGGTTTGTGTGCGACCGCGCTGACAGGAAGGTTTGTGTGCGACCGTGCTGACAGGAAGGTTTGTGTGCGACCGCCCTGACGGGAAGGTTTGTGTGCGACCGCGCTGACAGGAAGGTTTGTGTGCGACCGCGCTGACGGGAAGGTTTGTGTGCGACCGCGCTGACGGGAAGGTTTGTGTGCGACCGCGCTGTGCGACCGCGCTGTGTGTGCGTGCTATGGCTGCAGCAGGCTGTGTATGTGTGTGTGTGCGTGCTATGGCTGCAGCAGGCTGTGTATGTGTGTGTGTGCGTGCTATGGCTGCAGCAGGCTGTGTATGTGTGTGTGTGCGTGCTATGGCTGCAGCAGGCTGTGTATGTGTGTGTGCGTGCTATGGCTGCAGCAGGCTGTGCATGTGTGTGTGTGTGTGTGTGCTATGGCTGCAGCAGGCTGTGTATGTGTGTGTGTATGCTATGGCTGCAGCAGGCTGTGTGTGTGTGTGTGCTATGGCTGCAGCAGGCTGTGTGTGTGCTATGGCTGCAGCAGACTGTGTGTGTGTGTGTGTTTGCTATGGCTGCAGCAGGCTATGTATGTGTGTGTGTATGCTATGGCTGCAGCCGGCTCTGTGTGTGTGTGTGCGCTATGGCTGCAGCAGACTGTGTGTGTGTGTGTGTGTGTGTGTGTGTGTGCGCTATGGCTGCAGCATGCTGTGTGTGTGTGTGCTATGGCTGCAGCAGGCTGTGTGTGTGCTATGGCTGCAGCAGGCTGTGTGTGTGTGTGTGTGCGTGTGTGTGTGTGCTATGGCTGCAGCAGGCTGTGTGTGTGTGTGTGTGTGTGTGTGTGCTATGGGTGTAGCAGACTGTGTGTGTGTGTGCTATGGCTGCAGCAAGCTGTGTGTGTGCGTTGGCATGCCCCCACTGTGACCCCTCTATATGACTATGTGTGACCCCCTCTATACCACTATTGCTTACCTCTATATCACAGGGATCAGGCATTATGTTTCTGTGTGTATGGTGAATATTTGGTTAGAAACATAGAAGATGTCAGCAGGAAAAGCCCCCCTGCTCCATCTAGTCTAGTTGTGAGTAGTTCAGGACATGGAGGCTGGAGACTGGCTGCACCCACAGGAGAAGCTGCTGTATATACAGTATATATTCCCTCAGAAGTCGCCCCAGGATCATGTAGGACATTAGGGAGAAGCTGCTGAGCCGGTGTGATAGATATCTCCCCTGGTATATGACCGGCCAGTTATCAAGGAGCAGGAGGCCAAGTCGGGAGTCGGAGCTGCGGACTACCGACCCCACAGCCCTGGATTTCAGATAGAACTAAGTTTCCTGTGAATATATTTCAAAAGTTTCGATCTGGCGAACTTTTATGAAATTCGGATTCGTACAAACCGAACCTAAAACGAACCTTGCTATAACGGCTGAATAATTGCAGCTACAATAGTGCGAGTCTGATAGGGGAGACATGTAGTTTCGTTTAGTTGCAGTTGCTATTACAATGAAAAAAGTGGAAAAAGTGCAAAAATAGGGAAAAAAAAGGTGTAAGTGATTAGACGGGACAAAGGACACAAAGCTCCTTGGACCCAGTAGGGTGGAAAACAGACATTGGACCGTGGAACCAGCAGCAGTAATAGCACTGTATTGGACCCAGTGTGCCAATTGTTGATCCCTTTTGAGGACGCGACTCTGTGAGCATCAACGACATCATCCCACTCGTCAGTGTTCTGGAAAGTGCGGTGAACAACATCATCAGCAAGGAATCCCAGGCCACCACTCCAAGGCTGAACATCCTCCTCCTCCATAAATAGTCTGTTCCCAACCATACTGGCCTGGGTGCAATCAAGTGGTGCCGCCTCCTCCAATAGTCTCTTCTCAACCATACTGGGCTGGGTGAAATCAAATGCTACTGCCTCCTCACCCCCCCCCCCCTCGCCATGTTGGAAGAAACCTGTGCACCATGAGGTTTATCACCTGTGCCCTACAAAGTGTCTGACCCCCTGCTGCACCGCAGAGACAATGTTCCTCCCATTGTCGGCTACAACACTTCCCACCATTTGTTGACCTGGGCTCAGCCATTCATATATCTTCTCCCTGATGGTCCGGAAGAGCTCCTGCCCACTGTGGCTCCGTTCACCCAGGCTCACAAAATGGAGGACAGCCTTAAATCGCCGGGCCTGACAACATTGGTAATGTTAGGACTGGTCTCTCAGATAGACAAGATGGCGGACACAGACAGTGCACCTTAAGCTCAACCCCGCCCACTGTCCCTACCTACTTGCCACAATCCGCCCTAAGATGGCGGTGAGCAAATGGGCGGCGATCCCTGGCCTGGATAAGTGGAACACAAAACAAGACAAGATAAACAACACAATAAGGAAGAGTCGACAGTCCGGGTCACAATAATCGGGCAGCAAAAGTACAAATCACAATCCTATAAGCAATATGGTCAGGGTCAGGCGGCTAGCAAGGATGGTGAGAACGCAAGGCAAAAGGGTCAGAGTAAAGACAGAATATAGCAGAAACACAAGCAGGCAGAGACGCGCTCAATATCCGGCACTAGAATGAGCCAAATACCTATAGGGAACCAGGAGACAGATCCAGCGCCTATTGGACAAGGCTCCTGGCTCCAAACCAAATCATCTATGGATCAGAACTGGCAGCAGTGTAACTCCTAAATAGCCAGAGCACACAGCAGACGGGTGGGGCTGAACATGATGCTAGAAATAGGCCAGTGTTCAGACAGGGTTCAGGTTACTGCACAAGACATACAAAAACACTGAATATCAGCGCCATCTCAGCCGCGCAGCACGAGCCGAGGGGCGCACGGAGTTCATCCCAGGCACATTCATGACAGGTAAGAGACCGGGGCAGGTTGGACTGCAGTCAAAGCGGTGGATGGTTGCAAGCTGGTGGAGGCAGAACTTGTGCAGAACTGGCCCCCTAAAGCACCGGGGAGGTGACAGTGGCAAGAACGGGCTAACTGTCTGGTGGTCTTATGGGGGGATGTTGACCCAATGGACAGTAACAGACATGTACTGCCTTGCCCATAATTAAAGGAGCAGACATCAGCACTGGGGTGCGCGGTCCTGGACACCAAGAATCCCAATGAGTCGCCAACATTTTTCTACACAACTGTGCAGTGATGGGACAGACGATGGGCCTTTTTTTTTTTTTTCCTTTTTTTGTTTCTGGGACAGTGATGGGACTTTTTTTCGGGCTTTTTTTTGTTTCTCAGACAGTGATGGGACTTTTTTTTTTAACTTTTTTTTTTTTTTTACTTTTTGTGTAAACGGGGGTTTTCTATTTTTTGAACCTGATTGTAAAGATATGAACTGATTTTCCCTCAATAAATTCGATAAGCTTGAACACTGAAGTTGCTTTTATGTGTCTTGGTTGATCCTCACAGACAGCTGTCACATTACATTATTGATTAGGCAGCACCCAGGTATATCTGAGGAGACTAATTTAGGATCTCACCCTATTAGGGGTGACGTCACACATCTTGATATTCACAGAAAACCAGGATACAAGGGATTATAAGAGTAATAATCCCTTATATCCTGGTCTATTCTGTGTCAAAAGTACAATTTTGCGTCTCCGTTGTTATTTTTACCAGATTCGTAACAAACTTTCCCAAAGTTTATAACGAAACTGGTTCATAGCGGTTCGGTTCGCTCATCCCTACTTGAGATATTTGAATACATAAAAATCATTAAGAAATGGATAATTTTATTTCTAAACCAAACAACTTTTGGAAATTTGTTGACCAGTGTTATTGTTTAGATTTACCTGGATCGGTAACTGATGGATATAACTGATGGATGTAACTGATGGATATAACTGATGGATGTAACTGATGGATGTAACTGATGGATGTAACTGATGGATGTAACTGATGGATATAACTGATGGATATAACTGATTGATGTAACTGATGGATGTAATTGATGGATATAACTGATTGATGTAACTGATGGATATAACTGATGGATGTAACTGATGGATGTAACTGATGGATGTAACTGATTGATAGATGTAACTGATGGATATAACTGATGGATGTAACTGATTGATGTAACTGATGGATATAACTGATGGATGTAACTGATTGATGTAACTGATTGATAGATGTAACTGATGGATGTAACTGATGGATATAACTGATTGATAGATGTAACTGATTGATGTAACTGATTGATAGATGTAACTGATTGATGTAACTGATTGATAGATGTAACTGATGGATGTAACTGATGGATATAACTGATTGATAGATGTAACTGATGGATATAACTGATGGATGTAACTGATGGATATAACTGATGGATGTAACTGATGGATATAACTGATGGATATAACTGATGGATATAACTGATGGATGTAACTGATGGATATAACTGATGGATATAACTGATGGATATAACTGATGGATATAACTGATGGATGTAACTGATGGATATAACTGATGGATGTAACTGATGGATGTAACTGATGGATGTAACTGATGGATATAACTGATGGATGTAACTGATTGATATAACTGATTGATAGATGTAACTGATAGATGTAACTGATGGATGTAATTGATGGATATAACTGATTGATGTAACTGATGGATATAACTGATGGATATAACTGATGGATGTAACTGATGGATGTAATTGATGGATATAACTGATTGATGTAACTGATGGATGTAATTGATGGATATAACTGATGGATGTAACTGATGGATGTAACTGATGGATATAACTGATGGATATAACTGATGGATGTAACTGATGGATGTAACTGATGGATGTAACTGATGGATATAACTGATGGATATAACTGATTGATATAACTGATTGATAGATGTAACTGATAGATGTAACTGATGGATGTAATTGATGGATATAACTGATGGATGTAACTGATGGATGTAACTGATGGATGTAACTGATGGATGTAATTGATGGATATAACTGATGGATGTAACTGATGGATGTAATTGATGGATATAACTGATTGATGTAACTGATGGATGTAATTGATGGATATAACTGATGGATGTAACTGATGGATGTAACTGATGGATATAACTGATGGATGTAACTGATTGATAGATGTAACTGATGGATATAACTGATGGATATAACTGATTGATATAACTGATTGATAGATGTAACTGATAGATGTAACTGATGGATGTAATTGATGGATATAACTGATGGATGTAACTGATGGATGTAATTGATGGATATAACTGATTGATGTAACTGATGGATGTAATTGATGGATATAACTGATGGATGTAACTGATGGATGTAACTGATGGATGTAACTGATGGATATAACTGATGGATGTAACTGATGGATGTAACTGATGGATGTAACTGATGGATGTAACTGATGGATGTAACTGATGGATATAACTGATGGATGTAACTGATTGATAGATGTAACTGATAGATGTAACTGATAGATGTAACTGATGGATGTAACTGATGGATGTAACTGATGGATGTAATTGATGGATATAACTGATTGATGTAACTGATGGATGTAATTGATGGATATAACTGATTGATGTAACTGATGGATGTAACTGATGGATGTAACTGATGGATGTAACTGATGGATGTAACTGATGGATATAACTTCAAGATTATTATTACACAAATGTATTTATATCTCTGAACAAATATTTGTCTTGTAATTTTTTTAGAGCGGCATATAGGACTGAGACAATACGATAAATCATCCTCTTCACATAACAAGAAAATATTATTATATAGCGCATACACTGTTTTGATTTTGGAGTAGGGACAGTAAGGAGTTTAGAAGATTGTAGGCAGGAGAGACCATAAAAGCCCATATCAGGGCTACTACACAGCACAGACAGCATATAGCTGCTTCCTCCATTAGGAGTGCATAGACTGTCTAGCAGCACACCAGTAGTGACACAGACAGGCAGTCACGCAGCTTATAATTATCTTGCGTAGACTTGTGTCGGACTATTTTGTCCTAGTTATTAATTCTCGCAGTGCACCTTTTCTGACAGAACGCTTGCGGCAGGGCAGGCCAGCACCTCCAAGGTGTACAGGGACAGTTCCAGTCACGTGGCCAACTTGGAGACCCAGAAAGTGTTGGGTGCTGAGGGATCGGGGAGGACGGGGCTGCAGTCGGCCAGGTACTCCCGCAACATCTGCCGATATGTCTCCCTCCTGCTCACTACAGGCCTCGCAGTGATGGAAGTTCCTCAAGGGGGTGCCATGAATGTATCCTACACTTTGAGGAGTATTCCTCTGGTGGCTGTGGACCTAATGGTTTCAGGCTCTGGGAGGAACTCTCCTCTCTGACACCAGCGATGGTAAGTGGGAAGATTTCCATCATGTTCTGCAAGGTATTCCTGCAATCGATGGCTCCTCTTCTCCAGCGGAATAAAAGAGGACACCTTATCTTTATACCGGGGTGGAGGATACCAAGCATCCAGTTTGCTTTACACCCACAGCCAAGTGTGCCCCCTTACACCCCCCACCCCCTCTGCTTTACACCCACAGCCAAGTGTGCCCCCTTACACCACCCAACCCCTCTGCTTTACACCCACAGCCAAGTGTGCCCCCTAACACCTCTCAGCCCCTCTGCTTTACACCCACAGCCAAGTGTGCCCCCTTACACACCCCCCGTCTGCTTTACACCCACAGCCAAGTGTGCCCCCTTACACCCCCCACCCCCTCTGCTTTACACCCACAGCCAAGTGTGCCCCCATACACCCCCCACCCCCTCTGCTTTACACCCACAGCCAAGTGTGCCCCCTTACACCACCCACCCCCTCTGCTTTACACCCACAGTCAAGTGTGCCCCCTTACACCCCCCACCCCCTCTGCTTTACACCCACAGCCAAGTGTGCCCCCTTACACCCCCCACCCCCTCTGCTTTACACCCACAGCCAAGTGTGCCCCCTTACACCACCCACCCCCTCTGCTTTACACCCACAGCCAAGTGTGCCCCCTTACACCACCCACCCCCTCTGCTTTACACCCACATCCAAGTGTGCCCCCTTACACCACCCACCCCCTCTGCTTTACACCCACAGCCAAGTGTGCCCCCTTACACCACCCACCCCCTCTGCTTTACACCCACATCCAAGTGTGCCCCCTTACACCACCCACCCCCTCTGCTTTTCACCCACAGCCAAGTGTGCCCCCTTACACCACCCACCCCCTCTGCTTTACACCCACAGCCAAGTGTGCCCCCTTACACCACCCACCCCCTCTGCTTTACACCCACAGCCAAGTTTGCCCCCTTACACCACCCACCCCCTCTGCTTTACACCCACAGCCAAGTGTGCCCCCTTACACCCCCCACCCCCTCTGCTTTACACCCACAGCCAAGTGTGCCCCCTTACACCCCCCACCCTCTCTGCTTTACACCCACAGCCAAGTGTGCCCCCTTACACCCCCCACCCCCTCTGCTTTACACCCACAGCCAAGTGTGCCCCCTTACACCACCCACCCCCTCTGCTTTACACCCACATCCAAGTGTGCCCCCTTACACCACCCACCCCCTCTGCTTTACACCCACAGCCAAGTGTGCCCCCTTACACCACCCACCCCCTCTGCTTTACACCCACAGCCAAGTGTGCCCCCTTACACCACCCACCCCCTCTGCTTTACACCCACAGCCAAGTGTGCCCCCTTACACCCCCCACCCCCTCTGCTTTACACCCACAGCCAAGTGTGCCCCCTTACACCACCCACCCCCTCTGCTTTACACCCACAGCCAAGTGTGCCCCCTTACACCACCAACCCCCTCTGCTTTACACCCACAGCCAAGTGTGCCCCCTTACACCACCCACCCCCTCTGCTTTACACCCACAGCCAAGTTTGCCCCCTTACACCACCCACCCCCTCTGCTTTTCACCCACAGTCAAGTGTGCCCCCTTACACCACCCACCCCCTCTGCTTTTCACCCACAGTCAAGTGTGCCCCCTAACACCTCTCAGCCCCTCCTCTTTCCATCCCTTACCCACAGCCAAGTGTGCCCCCTTACACCCCCCACCCCCTCTGCTTTACACCCACAGCCAAGTGTGCCCCCTTACACCTCTCAGCCCCTCCTCTTTCCATCCCTTACCCACAGCCAAGGAAGGCACAAAAAAACTAAGGGAAAAAATGAAAGTGGGGATTCAGTTGTTTTTTAGTCTGGTGGTAAAGTTAATATTTTTTAACATCCATTTCCCAGTTTTCAGTATTTTGAACTAAGGGTGAGAACCTTTCCCTAACAAGCAATCTTGCAGGAAATAACAATCTCAAAAATGTCCCCCAAGACGGCCAATCCTGGTCCAATTGGGATGTCGCCTTTCTGAAACCTGGTTCCAATATTTTTTTTCCTCTCTGTAACACAATAACATGTGTAAAGCCCCCCAACCCCCATCCCCCATCCCCCAGCAAGGACACTCGTCTCTCTCTCTCTTTACTTGATCTTAAATGGGAAACTTGGGTTATAACAGAGAGAATGAATATTATAGCATCGTATAAGCCAATGACTCCCGATGACGAGTGATGGCCGCCTCATATTACTCTTTAGAATGGAATCCATCTGTACCGGCAGACATGGATACATAAATACATCAATCAGCATATGAGATTTTCTTACTATAAGATTACTACTCATGGACTTCATGGACCTCATGGACTTCATGGACCTCATGGACTTCATGGACTTCATGGACGCATGGTTCAATCTGCTGTAACCATATCACATAGAATGCTCAGACCTAAACTCCTCCCTGATTTTTTCCAGTTCTTGATCCCTTCATCTCCTCTAATATCTCCCACAAAGCCGACACCTGCCTCATACGTCCTGCTCAATACTCCCAGCGGGACAAAATCCAAGGAATTCGTACAGTCCATTCTCCATCTTATTGACCAACTGATACATTTGTGAGGGTAAAAAACCCTCGATGTGTCTGATGGGCCCAATGCTCCTTGTCCAGCTGAGGCACATGGGCTTCCTGGTTTCCTTCTGACCCTTTTCCTCCCCAGATGAAGCCATTAAGCGCTGCTCCTGTTATTCTATCCCATTTTCTCTATCGCGACAGATGCAATAACTTAGGTAACCATACTGATTTAAGAAGAACCATCATATCCATTTTGGAGGCGGGAAGCTTGAGAGTACAAACCCACTTGACGTATTTGCTGCGTGAATCAGTCTTAAAATTAAGCAGGCAAAACGCAGGTTGGCTTTATACAATTGTTCTGCGTTAAAATACGCAATTACGTATTTTTGAAGTGTGAAGCTTGTTGTTAGCAAAGCATCAGTTGTTAACAACCTGTGCGAAAAACGCATGTAGCTTCACACTTCAAAAATACGCAATTGCGTATTTTAACGCAGAACAATTGTATAAAGCCAACCTGCGTTTTGCCTGCTTATTTTTAAGACTGATTCACGCAGCAAATACGTCAAGTGGGTTTGTACCCTTAGCCAGATTTATTTCTTTTTCTCTGTCCCATTTAACGTCTTTTTATTGACCTCATCAAACTCTACGTTCTTTCTAGAAATCTGAATCCCCAAAATATTCAGAACTTGATCCCTCTTCATTGAGAGTTCAGACCAAATTCTGTTTTGAATCTAAGGGCATGGGTCCGGATGTAGCCCAGATGATTGCTCGGATTGCCTGAATATTTCCCTAGCTTGCCCACCAAGGAAATTACTTTTGGGAGTGAAATTTCTGTCAGATTGTCCGCGTATAACAAATGTTGTTCCCTCCACCCCTCCCCCAATCCTTTCCTCAAAGATGTCTTTTCTTATCATGGTTGCCATTGGTTCCATAGCTGGGATGAAGAGGAGAGGGGACAACCCCACCTAATTCCCCGAGTCCATTCCCCATGGTCCCACCCAAGAAACGCTCATGAGGAAGGGTTGAAGCTCAATAAATAAACTTTTACAGTCATTACAATCAAGGAAATCCCACAAAAATACACTCAGGGCCATACGGTTAGTAAATTATCTTATTGCATTAAAACTTTTCTAAATGGAATAAGATTAAAGTTTGTGAGTGCGGTAAAAGTATGAGACGGAGAGCGGGTTATTAATCCAGAGCAATATTCCTCCCATCAGTGGAGTCAGGATGGATTGGACGGCCAGGAAATCTTCTCCGGCTCGGAGCGCTCTAGCTGCAGGCTGATAAATAGTGCCGAGCGGAATCAATTTCAGCATTGATCTAAAAGATAATCCTCTCCACAACAAGCCCGTCCCATGGTCCTCGCTGTCAGACGGGGAATGAATGGCAGATCCGTAATAAAATGATAGAAAGAAGATGGAGAAAGTGAAAGGGAACAGAAGGAGATCTTATGGCAAACGGGAAAGAGACATGGAAGGGGGGGGGGGGGGGTCCATGTCAGGACTAATGCACTAATGCCCTGCCCAAGAGCCAGAAAGCCAAGAAGAGCCATAGAGGGGCCATAGAAAAGCCATAGAAGAGCCATAGAGGAGCCATAGAGTAGCCATAGAGGGGCCATAGAAAAGCCATAGAGGAGCCATAGAGGGGCCATAGAGGAGCCATAGAGAAGCCATAGAGGGTCCATAGAGGGGCCATAGAGGGGCCATAGAGGGGCCATAGAGGGGCCATAGAGGTGCCATAGAGGAGCCATAGAGGGAAAAAGAGGGGCCATAGAAGAGCCATAGAGAAGCCATAGAGTAGCCATAGAGGGGCCATAGAAAAGCCATAGAGGAGCCATAGAAGAGCCATAGAGGAGCCATAGAGAAGCCATAGAGGGTCCATAGAGGGGCCATAGAGGGGCCATAGAGGTGCCATAGAGGGGCCATAGAGGGGCCATAGAGGTGCCATAGAGGAGCCATAGAGGAGCCATAGAGGGAAAAAGAGGGGCCATAGAAGAACCATAGAGGAGCTATAGAGGAGCCATAGAGGGGCCATAGAGGGGCCATAGAAAAGTCATAGAAGAACCATAGAGAAGCCATAGAGGGGCCATAGAGGAGCCATAGATGGGCCATAGAAAAGCCATAGAAGAGCCATAGAGGAGCCATAGAAGAGCCATAGAGGAGCCATAGAGGGGCCATGGAGGGGCCATAGAGGAGCCATAGAGGAGCCATAGAAGAACCATAGAGGAGCCATAGAGGGGCCATAGAGGGGCCATAGAGAAGCCATAGAGGGGCCATAGAGGAGCCATAGAGGGGCCATAGAGGAGCCATAGAGGGGCCATAGAGAAGCCATAGAGGAGCCATAGAAAAGGCATAGAGGGGCCATAGAAGAGCCATAGAGGAGCCATAGAGGGGCCATAGAGGAGCCATAGAGGGACCATAGAGGGGCCATAGAAGAACCATAGAGGAGCCATAGAGGAGCCATAGAGGGGCCATAGAAGAACCATAGAGGAGCCATAGAGGAGCCATAGAGGGGCCATAGAAGAGCCATAGAGGGGCCATAGAGGAGCCATAGAGGGGCCATAGAAGAGCCATAGAGGAGCCATAGAGGAGCCATAGAGGGGCCATAGAAGAGCCATAGAGGGGCCATAGAGGAGCCATAGAGGGGCCATAGAAGAGCCATAGAGGGGCCCATAGAGGAGCCATAGAGGAGCCATAGAAGAGCCATAGAGGGGCCATAGAGGAGCCATAGAGGGGCCATAGAAGAGCCATAGAGGAGCCATAGAGGGGCCATAGAAGAACCATAGAGGAGCCATAAAGGGGCCATAGAGGAGCCATAGAGGAGCGTACTGTATTTATTTACTTAATTGCTGGAAACTTCTATAGAAACTGGAGAATGAATCATTTTCATTGTTGTAGATGGAAAATGACCAATGTCCAGTCCTCCATGACTGAAGCTGCCGCGTAAAGCCTCCTCGCTGCCAATCGATACCTTGTACTTCATGCTAGCCTAGTCATGTCGGGCAAGTAGGAAATAGACAGCTGTATATAGAAAGCTCATTGTTCTACTCGGAAAGCTTTTATCCTGTAAACGCCTGGTAACAAATTGGGATTACTTAAGGCGGCCGAGAAGAATTGCCTCCGCCGGAGCAGCGAATAACGTTACTAGGAGAACAACGTGCAAGAAAATAGCAGCCGGGTGACAGCGGAAGAGAGATGGAGAACAATTATACATCAGCATTTCATTTGTGGTATATACTGTAATAAGTGTGTGATGTTTTATATAGATTATGTATATATATATATATATATATATATATATATATATATATATATAGTGGCAGCACCCGGGGTCTGGATTCTCAGCTCTGCTGTAAGATCATGATCAGAATTCTCTCTATGTATCATTTTCTTGCATTTCCCACTGGGCATCTTTTGTAAATAATATGACCTCCTGCTTTGCTATAGACTGCTATGGGCCCCTGCTGTGCTATAGACTGGGTGCACATAGACTGCTATGGGCCCCTGCTGTACTATATACTGCTATGGGCCCCTGCTGTGCTATAGAATGGGTGCACATAGACTGCTTTGGGCCCCTGCTGTGCTATAGACTGAGTGCACATAGACTGCTATGGGCCCCTGCTTTGCTATAGACTGCTATGGGCCCCTGCTGTGCTATAGACTGGGTGCACATAGACTGCTATGGGCCCCTGCTGTACTATATACTGCTATGGGCCCCTGCTGTGCTATAGAATGGGTGCACATAGACTGCTTTGGGCCCCTGCTGTGCTATAGACTGAGTGCACATAGACTGCTATGGGCCCCTGCTGTGCTATAGACTGCTATAGGCCCCTGCTGTGCTATAGGCTGGGTGCACATAGACTGCTAGGGGCCCCTGCTGTGCTATAGACTGCTATGGGCCCCTGCTGTGCTATAGACTGGGTGCACATAGACTGCTATGGGCCCCTGCTGTGCTATAGACTGGGTGCATATAGACTGCTATGGGCCCCTGCTGTGCTATAGACTGGGTGCACATAGACTGCTATGGGCCCCTGCTGTGCTATAGACTGCTATGGGCCCCTGCTGTGCTATAGACTGGGTGCACATAGACTGCTATGGGCCCCTGCTGTGCTATAGACTGGGTGCATATAGACTGCTATGGGCCCCTGCTGTGCTATAGACTGGGTGCACAGAGACTGCTATGGGCCCCTGCTGTGCTATAGACTGCTAAGGGCCCCTGCTGTGCTATAGACTGGGTGCACATAGACTGCTATGGGCCCCTGCTGTGCTATAGACTGGCTGCACATAGACTGCTATGGGCCCCTGCTGTGCTATACACTGCTATGGGCCCCTGCTGTGCTATAGACTGGGTGCATATAGACTGCTATGGGCCCCTGCTGTGCTATAGACTGCTATGGGCCCCTGCTGTGCTATAGACTGGGTGCATATAGACTGTTAAGGGGCCCCTGCTGTGCTATAGACTGGGTGCATATAGACTGCTATGGGCCCCTGCTGTGCTATAGACTGGGTGCACATAGACTGCTATGCTAGGGTGCACATAGACTCATATGGGCCCATGCTGTGCTATAGCAAGTATCCATTATAGGGTGCATGTAGACCAATGTGGGCCCATAGTTTATATGTATGTATCTGGTGTCCCACCACGGGTGTCGCTATTGGTTACACCCTTTGTAAAAGTCTGTACTTTTAAGGTTTAGTGGTAATGTAGTAGCACCAGAGTACTCAAAGGGTTATTGTTTTGCTTATGTACCACATGGGTCTGTACACCAATGAGAGTTCTTTCTTCTTCTCACCTATCACCTCTCTCTTTACTTTCACATACGCACTCCTCACCTAATAATAATGATTTTTATTTATATAGAGCGAACAGATTCGGGAGCACTTTACAATTCTGGGGTACATACATAGACAAAAAGAGACATTACATAGATACATATAATTATCCATACATGAGGCGTGAGGGCCCTGCTCGCATACATGAGCTTACACACTATGGCCTTTCGCCTTTGGATTCTGTTGGGAAAGACACAAGCTAGAATGCCAGGGCCTGCCAGGTCCCCAGTTCAGTGTGCAGTCTAGACGTAGACCTGAGAACATGCAGCTAGATACAGTTTTCTCTCAAGCAACCTAACGACACACTATGCAGTATACAGCTTTCACTAGAGAGGTCAAGTCAGGGATCATTCTAACCCAAGCCGTGGACAAGGAGGAACAAAGTGCAGGACAGTATCTATAAAGAAGTAAGGAACTGATCCGGATAGAGCAAAGTTGCTAGAAGCCTATGAACTCTATCTCACAGCGCGGGTGTCAGCAGGGAACCCTCAGCATTCCGCTCATCCCAGGTAACAAGGTCTGGGGCTTGTGTCACATTCTAGGACGGGTCACTCAAAACTGGTAGGGCAATAGGTGGTGCAAAGACCAAAGAGTCAAAACACAGGCACAAGTATTCTCTCTCTCTACTTTCAAGTCTTGTTCTATTTCTACCTCCAAGGTTCCGGCAGAGCACAGTACTACTTGGGTTGGGACTCTCTCGACATCCTCCTCTCTACTCTACTAATCTTCTATTTCACCTCTCATCACACAACCTAGTCACCACGACTGTACCACTCTCCTTCTCAGTACAGATCTGGACTCTGAAATATTAAGTAACTTATCAAGTGTAAAGTATTGTATCAAAGCAAAGCTGTATTTATGCTAAAGAGACTCTGTGATTCCTTGTCCAGCACTGACACAGCACACACAGCTTCCTTGGGTCATCTCCCCTTTCTGTGAGTGGCAGTGCCAACAGTCCGGGTGGGTAACTACTCCACTCCGGACCACCGTGATGAGTATCCAAGGGACCCCCTCACAGCCCGGCAGGTTACTGACCACAGGGGAACAAGGTATAGCCGGCCCATTAAACTAAAAGCAGCTGTGCCACCATACCTGTGTGCCCAACCTGCACTGGCGTCATGACACATTACCACCGGGCACAGCTATATCTCGGCCAACCACCATAGAACAGGCGTCACTACTCACATCTGCCAAGTGACCGGCCGTACCTCCACACTGGGGGTCACACACCAGCAGTGATGCCATCCTCCACAAGCTGAATGAAGAATTTGAGATCCATTCACCCTCTGAAGTAAGACTCAGGTTCTATGACAGGTGTCAGGCGCCAGGTCAGCCTCTCAGAGACTATGCACTCACACTACACGCTGCATTCAGAGCTGCACGCCAGGTAGACACCTTCACACCTGCAGAACACATCATCATGGACAGATGTATAGATGGTGTAGATTCCAGGTCCACACAGGAGAGACTCCGGGACTTAGCCAAACAGAACCAGGGCATGCCATTTCCAGAATTTAAAAGTCTGGCGCTCAAGTGGCTCAGCCCTCCAGGCACCAGTGACTCCCCTGCAGAGACACCCTATACAGCTCCCTCTGTTCCAGTTCTGGCCAGCGCACCTGTTCCATCAGTGCTTACTGCCAATCCACCAAGTCAGGCAACTGCCCCTATTAACCCCTTGCAAGAACAAGTAAAAGCAATGGCAGAAACCCTAAAAAAAGTATGTCAGGCTTTAAGAGACCTACAAATACAACCTGCCCCTAACTCTAGAGAGTCCTCCTGCAGCAGACCACGCTCGCCTGTACCCCATATTTGGCTTGCTAGCCCTGAACGTCCTCCACCTAGGAGAGGGCCCCCTTATGAGAGACCTTACTACACCTTTTGTAGTAGACCTGGTCACTTCAGACGTAAGTGCTATCAGTTAAACGAGGCAAGGGACCGACCCTCGGTGGGAAAACTTCCAAGGTCCAAGAAGGTGTGCAAGTGGGAATTGAGGTTCCTATCATCCTGGCCACATGTAACTGTCCGGGTCAATGGTGTTCCCTTAGATGCTCTAAAAGATACTGGTTCACAAGTCACCACCATTGATCACCAAGTGTTTAAAAAGCATTTTGATTGTTCTGAACTGTCTGGTGAATTTCCAGGAGGGCTGTCGCTTGTTGTAAGACACCCATACCCCAGATTGTTTACTGGGAAGCTACAATTCAGTTAGGTAGAGATAGAGTACCAGGTAAAGGTATAATTGTAACTGAAAGGTATGGTAGCACGAGCTCTGATATGGGGTAATTAGACACTGTTTGATGATGTTCTTGAAGCCTTGCATGCCTCTCTTTCCTCTGTTCCTTCCTCTGACAGGTCCTCCGTCCAGAAAGCTATCAGCTGCCTTAGTGCCCAACAGAAATTTGTCAATTCTCAGGGAGAGATTTTCAGAGTCAGAATTGCAGACCCACATCCAGTAGTCCTTCCAGCCAAGTGGTCATCTGGTGCCGAGCACAAGGGAATAAAGACTACCAAGCCACCCTGGATCCCATCAATGTGGAGGGACGCCCACTCATCAGAGCAGCCAGAAGCCTTGTCGCAGTCTCTAATGGGCGAGTACCCGTCCGCCTGGTGTATCTCAGTGATGTTCCTGCACGACTGCTTAAAGTGACTGTACCACCAGGCCCAGGCTGAAGCACTGGAGGCGGCCGACTCACCCCCAGTGGAAAAAAACCCCAGCCCCTCCATGACATGACTCCATTAGAATCAAAGGAACCCTATCATAGAGGGGCGGGGGTTTCCTCCCAGTAAGGGTGGGTCGGCCGCCTCCAGTGCTTCAGCCTGGGCCTGGTGGTACAGTCACTTTAAGTACCATGCAGTGGCCCAGCTGTACCAACTGCATCCAGAAGATGAACCCTAAAGCTAAGCAGAGGTCAGTCAAACTTAGTTCTGCTTCCACGCCCAACAGTCCCTGGTGGTCTGATATCCACATAGGAGACACCGAGGAGACACATAGGAGACACATTGAAGTCCTCAAAATAGTAAAGAGACATCATCTGGCCTTCAGACATCACGTAGACACTGGCGAACACCGGCCAATCATAGAGCGTCATCGCCCCATAGAACCAGCAATGTGCCAACCAGTTAAGGAAACTTAACTACAGGAAGCCTAATAATGTGAGTCACAAGGACGCCTATCCTCTTCCCAGGACAGAAGAACAGCTTGCAGCACTGGGATCAGCATCCTTTTTCTCCATACTGGATTAACCAGTGGATACTGGCAAGTACCTGTCACCCCGGAAAATAGGGAGAAGACTGCTTTCACTACTCCCATGGGATTGTACGGATTCACTGGGATGCCCTTTGGCCTATACAATGCTTCTGCAACCTTCCAGCGTTTAATGGAGAGATGTCTTGGCCATGTTTACTTCCAAAGTGTCCTGTTGTACCTAGAAGATGTCATTGTGTGTAAGATCATCTACAGCACCTGACCGAGGTCTTCCAAGTCTTATTTGTCATGACTTGAAGATTAAGCCATCCAAGTGTCATCTGTTGAAGCCCCACGTCAATTACCTGGGCCATGTTGTAAGTTCCACAGGCGCCCAACATGATCCAGAGAAAACAGGTGCAGTTACTAATTGGGCTACACCCAAGATTTTTAAAGACGTCAGAAGTTTCCAGGGATTCGCTGGATATCACCAGCACTTCAGCCCACACTTTGCCCAAATTGCTGCTCCCTTGACAGAGCCATGGTGGTGCTGCCCAAAAGATGTTCCTGGTAAGAGACTGTCCATCAATTGGCAACAGGAACAAGAGGAAGCCTTCCAAGCGTTGAAAGCTCTTCTCACTCAACCTCCAATTAGTGATGAGCGAATACTGTAAGATCGAATAGATATTCGATCGAATAGTGAGATGTTCAAATATTCGATATTCGTACGAATATCCCGCGAATATTCGATAAATATTCGATAAGCGTTCAAATCCCCCACCTTCCGGTTTCACCCTTCAAATGGTCAAATAGATGTTTTTCACTAATCGAATACTTGTTCCCATAGACTTTAATGGGATTGAATATTCGATCGAATATTCGAATATTCGCGGGATATTCGTACGAATATCGAATATTCGAATATCTCACTATTCGCTCATCACTACCTCCAATCCTGGCCTACCCAGACTACACCCAGCCAATCCGGCTATACACTGAACCAGCTATCAAGGCCTAGGAGCTCTCCTCCTACGCAAAGCTCACCCCGACATTGAGCTACAGAGACTCTGGCACCAAAGAAAATGCCTCTTCCTGCAAAAAGGACTGCATCTCAGGAACTCCTTAGATCCTTTCACAGGCTTAAGAGTTTCGCAGATCCTCATCCCCAGGTGAGATGCCAAGATTGTCTTTGATGCCTATCATGATCAGTCCGGCCACTTCGGAGTACACAAAACAGAAGCTACAATCCAGAGAAGATTTTATTGGGTCAAACTGACTGCAATCTTGCCAAGAGAGGGAAGACGGATGCCAGAGTCCCACTACATCCCATCAGCACGTCCAGACCAGGAGAAATTGTGGCCATAGACCACGTGCAATTGGTGCCCTGACTATGATTGACCACTAGAGCAAGTGTGGACAGTAGTCGTTCCAGTAAAAGACTTGGCAGATAGGACTACAGCTATTATGCTGTACCACCATTACATCAAGCACTATGGTTGCCCTGAAGCCATCTTCTCAGATCAAGGCTCAGCATTCGAATCTCAGCTAATTTCAAGAACTATGCCAATACCATGGATGCAAGCAACTAAGAACCATCACCCACAAGAAAATGGACTGTGTGAACGCATGAACCAAGAGGTCATCATCATGCTGAGAAACACTGCAATATCAAAACCAGGTGAATGGCCTGATCTCTTGGGAGAGTTAGTGGAAATCTATAACACTGTTCATTGTTCTACTGGCTACACATCCTTCTCTTTGATGTTCAGTCAACAAGTCCAACTACCTAAGGACAGGGCCTTAGGCATTCAAGTCACAGATTCTCCTAACCTGCTGCCACAAACAGACTGGCTTCAAGAACACCAGCGAAGAATCCAAGAAGCAAAAGAAATAGTCCACAGAAGGATGAAAGAAGCCCATCACCGCCAAGAGGAAGACTATAACTGGCGTGCCAACGCCCAACCTCTTAAGATTGGTGATAAAGTCTGGCTAAAAGATGGCCATCAATCTGGAAAGCTTGACCCACTGTGGGAGGAAGATCCCTATGCCATTGTCTCCATTTCCCATGAAGCTGCTGACGTGTACCAGATTCAAAAAGTTGGGAAGTTACCCATAAATGTCCACCGCAAGAGGCTAAAGCTCTGCAGTAACAGAGACCTTACCATCAAACCATTAGCTGCTGAAAGTACCAAAGTGTTTCCCGCTCCAGACCGCCTGCCTTCAATAGGAGAAGTGCCACTAAATGTAGAACCTCTCTATCTACCTGCAGTTTGACTACCAGTCCAGTTCCAGCATCGGTTGCCTATGTTCAGCCAAGAAGCCCAGATCACCTTCCTTCTTATGCACCGGCGGACAGCCACCATGTTGACTCTGTTGTCCCCCCAGAAGAACATCCTAAACTAAGGAGATCTACGAGACCAACCAAAGGTCAACCACCTGCACGCTACCATGACCTGGTATTTGTTTAGTTTTGCCCCTCGATTTAGGCCGCTCGATTTATTCTTTCCCACATAGTTTATAAGTAGTGTAGTTAACTCTAGTTTAGTTAGTTAGGGATTTGAAAACAGAAGCCATGGACTAAATGGACTTATATCATTGTATATATGTTGCTCTCAGGGACTCCTCATGACCAGTTACTTGCACTATAACTTTTTTTTTTTTGGGAGGGGCAATACAGTACTTCAATAAAAAATTATTGCCAGACTCCTCCTTTAACGTCCAGCCTTTTTATCAAGGTGTTACGCCGTGGACGGCTTTTTCCAAGTGGGGGAGTATGTGGTGTCCCATCACGAGTGTTGCTGTTGATTATACCCTTCGGTAAAACCTGTTCTTATACCCTTCGGTAAAGCCTGTTCTTATAAGTGTAAGTGGTGATGTAGCAGTACCAGAGTTTTGCCACTAGATGGCATTGTTGCTAGTATGTATATTCAGATATTGCACAGCTGTTGAAGCTAAAGGGTTATTGTTTTGTTTATGCACCACATGGATCTGTACACCAATGAGAGTTCTTTCCTTTCCTAACATATCTTTTTCTTTACTTCTTACACACGCATTTCTCACCCACTCACAGCGCAGCTTACAACATGCTGTAGGAAGGAAGTCACATGGGTAGAGGAAGTGTTGGGTCTTTTGCCTAAGATTCTGTAGAGCAAGGATGCAAGCTAGAACGCTACCTACAGCAGACAAGTTGGACCTGCCAGGTCCCCAATCTAAGTTGTGGTCCAGATGTAGAGCACATGTACCTAGACCCAGTTTCTCTTCAAGCAACCTTACTAGACACTATGCAGTGTTAAGCCGCTACTAGTTAGGACAAGTCAGGGATCACCCCAACCCACGCCATGGACCAGAGGAACACAGCGCAGGACAGTATCCATACAAAGTAAAGGAACTGATCCGGATAGAGCAAAGTTGCTAGAAGCCTATGCACTCTATCTCGCAGCGTGGGTGTCATCAGTCAACTCTGACCACTCTGCTCATTCCAGGTAACAAGGTCTGGGGCTTGTGTCACCCTCTAGGACGGGTCACCCGACACTGGTGGGCAAAAGGTGGTGTAAAGACTGAAAGAGTCAAAAAACAGACACAATTATTCTCTTTACTCCGAAGTATTCTACTTATTCTACATCTTAAGCTCCGGCAGAGCACAGTACCACTTGGGTTGGAACTCTCTCGACATCCTCCTCTCTACTCTTCTAAACTTTCTACCTCTCAGCATGCAACCCAGCCAGCTCAGCTGTATCTTCTGCTCTACTCTCAGTACAGATCTGGCCTATCAAGTATAAAGTACCATCTCAAGGCAAAGTTGTATCTTATATTTATTTCAACAGGACTCTGTAGGTCATCATTAAGCACCAACACAGTAATCCCTTCCTTGGGTCATTTCCCCTTTCTGTGGGTGGCAGTGCCAATAGTCCGGGCGGGTCACTACTCCACTCCGGACCACTGTGATAATTGCCCAATGGACCCCGAAACAACCTGTCAGGTCACTGTCCACAGGGAAAAAGGTGTAGTCAGCCCATTAAAATAAAAGCAGGTGTGCCACCATACCTGTGTACCCAACTGGCACCGGGATCACAACATAACACCAACGGGCAAGGCTATATAATGGCCAACCACCACAGAAATGGCGTCACATCTAACCATCTGGCATCTGGCCGCACCTCCACACCGGGGCTCACCACATATACTGTAAAGCGTCTATCCTGTATACTGTAACCTTCTATCCTGTATAACATTAACCTACTATCCTGTATACTGTAACCTTCTATCCTGTATAACATTAACCTACTATCCTATATACTGTAACCTTCTATCCTGTATAACATTAACCTACTATCCTGTATACTGTAAAGCATCTGTATACTATCCTGTATACTATCCTCTTCTATCCTGTATACTATCCTCTTCTATCCTGTATACTATCCTCTTCTATCCTGTATACTATCCTGTTCTAGGCTATGTTCACACACAGTATATTTGAGGCAGTATTTGGTCCTCATGTCAGGTCCTCATAGCAACCAAAACCAGGAGTGGATTAAAAACACAGAAAGGCTCTGTTCACATAATGCTGTAATTGAGTGGATGGCCGTCATATAATGGCAAATATTTGCTGTTATTTTTAAGCAACGGCTGTTATATTGAAATAATGGCCGTTATTTACTGTTATATGACGGCCATCCACTCAATTTCAACATTATGTGATCAGATCCTTTCTGTGTTTTCAATCCACTCCTGGTTTTGGTTGCTATGAGGATCAAATACAGCCTGAAATATACTGTACGTAGTGTGAACCCAGCCCTATCCTGTATACCATCCTGTTCTATCCTGTATACTGTATACTATCCTGTATACTATAAATCGTCTGTATACTATCCTGTATACTATCCTGTATACTGTAAAGCATCTGTATACTATCCTGTATACTGTTAAGCATCTGTATACTATCCTGTATACTGTATACTATCCTGTATACTATAAAGCATCTGTATACTATCCTGTATACTATCCTGTATACTATCCTGTATACTATAAAGCATCTGTATACTATCCTGTATACTATAAAGCATCTGTATACTATCCTGTATACTATCCTGTATACTATAAAGCATCTATATACTATCCTGTATACTATAAAGCATCTATATACTATCCTGTATACTATAAAGCATCTGTATACTATCCTGTATACTATCCTGTATACTGTAAAGCATCTGTATACTATCCTGTATACTGTATACTATCCTGTATACTATAAAGCATCTGTATACTATCCTGTATACTATAAAGCATCTGTATACTATCCTGTATACTATAAAGCATCTGTATACTATCCTGTATACTATAAAGCATCTGTATACTATCCTGTATACTATAAAGCATCTGTATACTATCCTGTATACTATCCTGTATACTGTAAAGCATCTGTATACTATCCTGTATACTATAAAGTGTCTGTATACTATCCTGTGTACTATCCTGTATACTATAAAGTGTCTGTATACTATCCTGTGTACTATCCTGTATACTGTATACTATCCTGTGTACTATCCTGTATACTGTATACTATCCTGTATACTATAAAGCGTCTGTATACTATCCTGTGTACTATCCTGTATACTGTATACTATCCTGTATACTATAAAGCATCTGTATACTATCCTGTATACTGTTAAGCATCTGTATACTATCCTGTATACTGTATACTATCCTGTATACTATAAAGCATCTGTATACTATCCTGTATACTATCCTGTATACTATAAAGCATCTGTATACTATCCTGTATACTATCCTGTATACTATCCTGTATACTGTATACTATCCTGTATACTATAAAGCATCTGTATACTATCCTGTATACTATAAAGCATCTGTATACTATCCTGTATACTATCCTGTATACTATAAAGCATCTGTATACTATCCTGTATACTATCCTGTATACTATCCTGTATACTGTATACTATCCTGTATACTATAAAGCATCTGTATACTATCCTGTATACTATAAAGCATCTGTATACTATCCTGTATACTATCCTGTATACTATAAAGCATCTGTATACTATCCTGTATACTATAAAGCATCTGTATAATATCCTGTATACTGTAAAGCATCTGTATACTATCCTGTATACTATCCTGTATACTATAAAGCATCTGTATACTATCCTGTATACTATCCTGTATACTATAAAGCGTCTGTATACTATCCTGTATACTATCCTGTATACTATAAAGCGTCTGTATACTATCCTGTATACTATCCTGTATACTGTAAAGCATCTGTATACTATCCTGTATACTATCCTGTATACTATAAAGCATCTGTATACTATCCTGTATACTGTAAAGCGTCTGTATACTATCCTGTATACTATCCTGTATACTATCCTGTATACTATCCTGTATACTATCCTCTTCTATCCACTAAGAGGGAAACTTCCTCCCTGTAAATAAATTGATGAATGATTTCATTTTCCAATTACAGCAAATATGTAGGAAGGAGAAATTGTTTTTCCCGTCCCCGTCACCTTTCATTCTATGAGACATAAATTGCAGCCGCCGCGTGTGGTGTCATATTTCATATTTTAGCGGGATTATTCTGACTGGTGCATACAGATGCTGCACTATTTATGGTGCACAATGCGGCTGTACATAAGCCGATCTATTCATTGTACTTGCCGCATTGCATCTATATGTATATATATTATATTGTGGACGTTCTCATGGCGTAGAGCATCTCCACTTATGTGTGTGTGTAGTGTCCCAGCACAGGTGTGTGTGTGTAGTGTCCCAGCACAGGTGTGTGTGTAGTGTCCCAGCACAGGTGTGTGTGTAGTGTCCCACCACAGGTGTGTGTGTAGTGTCCCAGCACAGGTGTGTGTGTGTGTGTGTGTGTGTGTGTGTGTGTGTGTGTAGTGTCCCAGCACAGGTGTGTGTGTGTAGTGTCCCAGCACAGGTGTGTGTGTGTAGTGTCCCAGCACAGGTGTGTGTGTGTGTAGTGTCCCAGCACAGGTGTGTGTGTGTAGTGTCCCAGCACAGGTGTGTGTGTGTGTGTGTGTGTAGTGTCCCAGCACAGGTGTGTGTGTGTGTAGTGTCCCAGCACAGTTGTGTGTGTGTGTGTGTGTGTAGTGTCCCAGCACAGTTGTGTGTGTGTGTGTAGTGTCCCAGCACAGGTGGGTGTGTGTGTGTAGTGTCCCAGCATAGGTGTGTGTGTGTGTGTGTGTGTGTGTGTAGTGCCCAGCACAGGTGTGTGTGTGTGTGTAGTGTCCCAGCACAGTTGTGTGTGTGTGTGTGTAGTGTCCCAGCACAGTTGTGTGTGTGTGTGTGTGTAGTGTCCCAGCACAGGTGTGTGTGTGTAGTGTCCCAGCACAGGTGTGTGTGTAGTGTCCCAGCACAGTTGTGTGTGTGTGTGTGTGTGTGTGTAGTGCCCAGCACAGGTGTGTGTGTGTGTGTAGTGTCCCAGCACAGTTGTGTGTGTGTGTGTGTAGTGTCCCAGCACAGTTGTGTGTGTGTGTGTGTGTGTGTGTGTAGTGCCCAGCACAGGTGTGTGTGTGTGTGTAGTGTCCCAGCACAGTTGTGTGTGTGTGTGTGTAGTGTCCCAGCACAGTTGTGTGTGTGTGTGTGTGTGTGTGTGTAGTGTCCCAGCACAGTTGTGTGTGTGTGTGTGTAGTGTCCCAGCACAGTTGTGTGTGTGTGTGTGTAGTGTCCCAGCACAGGTGGGTGGGTGTGTGTGTAGTGTCCCAGCACAGTTGCAGATACTATCGAATGTGTCTGTAACCCAGAGATTTGGAGCACCGAGCGAAAAAAATCACCCATATGGGCCTTGGATGCCTGATGGGAAAACCATCCCTAAAAACCTCACAGACTGGACGTCTTTTCTCATGAATTCTTTTGAGAACTGTCCCTTCATGTGCCGCATTATGAATCTGCAATAGAATAGATCATTAAGTGGACATGTGGTGTCCCACCACGGGTGTTTCTTGTCTTTACACCTCTTGCAAAAGCCTGTACTTCAAAGTAGCAGTGTTTTTTTTTGCAGAAATCAATAGTCCAGGAGATTTTAAAAAACTTTGTAATTGGGTTTATTAGCCGAAAATGAACTTTTATCATGAAAAAGCAGTTTGAAGCTCTCCCCCTGTCTTCATGGTTTCCCTATGGAGAGAGGGAGAGAGGGAAACAAGGCACGAAAACAGGACAACAAAGAGTTAATTTACAACAACATCACAGGCTCTCTCCTCTGACAGTCACCACTGACCTCTCTGACCTCTGAATAGCACTCTGAATAGCTCCCCTGCTGAGTAATCCTTTGTTCTCTGCTCTCTGCTGCCGACATTTCTCCTCCGTCTCTCCTCCCCCCTCTCCATAGCAAAGACAGGACGCGTCTCATTGAGATTTCCTAATTCTGAGCAGTGGATGACAGAAAGGAGAGGAGGAGGGGGGGACCTGGGAAAAGGCTTTTTAAATGCAGATAATGGCAGATTTGCCTAATAAACCCAATTACAAAGTTTCTTAAAATCGCCTGGACTATTGATTTCTGCAAAAAAAAAAAAAAAAAAACGACAGTGACTCTTTAAATGAAATCCTTTTTTTGGCAATTAATTATAAATAAAATAGCCCTATTGTGACGCTTATAACGGTTTTATTTTTCCACCTACGGGGCTGTATGCGGTGTCATTTTTTCCGCCATGATCTCTAGTTTTTATTAATACCATATTTGTGAAGATCGGACGTTTTGATCACTTTTTATAAATTTTTTTTCTATATAATGTAACATAAAATCGGTAATCCGCGCACTTTTTCCCCTCTTTTCGTGTACGCCGTTTACCGTTCTCAATGACACTTGTTATATTTTAATAGATCGGACAATTACGCACGCTACGGTATATTATATGTTTATCTATTTATTTATTTTTATATGTTTTATTTATATAATGGGAAAGGGGGGTGATTTAGACTTTTATTGGGGGAGGGGCTTTGGGGTTGTGTGTTAGTGTTTTGAACTTTTTTTTTTTTACACATTTGAAGTCCCTTTGGGGGACTTTTACATACAATACTTGGATTTCTACACTGATGATTGCTATGCCATAGACATAGCATTGATCAGTGTTATCGGCGCTCTGCTCATTGAGCCTGCCTGTGGCCATAGGCCTAGCATTGATCAGTGTTATCGGCGATCTGCTCATTGAGCCTGCCTGTGCAAGCTCAGTGACCAGAGCGCCGATCGGACCGCACGGAGGCAGGTGAGAGACCTCCGGCGGTCCGTTTTACCGATCGGGACTCCCCCTGTCACTTACACTTAAAGGCTGCGGTCGCGCAGCGATCGCGGCGTTTAAGGAGTTAATGACACGCGGCAGCGCGATCGCTGCAGCGTGTCATTACCGGGGAGGTCCCGGCTGCTCACTGCAGCCGGCCCCCACCTCCTATGAAGCGCGCTCCGCTCCGGAGCAAGCTTCATAGCGGGAGAAACACCCAGGGCGTACAGTTACGCCCTAGGTCGTCTGGGGGTTAAGTATTTCACAGCTGTAGGCGACTAAATAATTATTATTCTGTGATCTGTGCACCAATGAGAGCTCTTTGTCTTATCTACCTATCTCTATCCTTCTCTTCTCACTCACAGCACATGTTACATATGCTGAAAGAAGATGTCACATGAGGAGAGGAAGTTTAGTCCCACACTTAGTGAGTCTTACTCTGGTTTCTGTAGAGGAAGGACGCAAGCCAGAACGGTCCCTTCAGCGGTCAAGTTGGGCCCTGGCTTATGTCAGGTCCCCTGTTAGAGGACAAGTCGAGTCTTAGTCTAGACGTTGAACAGAGCAGACACAAATGGGAACGGCACCTCTTTTCTTGAAAGCAGCACTTTCACACACTATGCAGTGCAAAGTACTCTTAGAGAGGACAAGTCAGGGATCATCCAAGCCCACGCCGAGAACAAGTCTAAAATTGCAGGACAGTATCCTGAAGAAAGAGGAACTGATCCAGATAGAACAAAGTTGCTAGAAGCCTACGTACTCTTTCTTGAAGCACAGTTGTAATCAGAAAACTCGGACCACTCTGCTCAACCCAGGTAACAAGGTCTGGGGCTTGTGTTACCCTCTAGGACGGGTCACAAGACACTAGGGGGCAATAGGTGGTGCAAAGACCAAGGAGTCAAAACACGGCACAAGTATTCTCTCTACTCTGAAGTATTTCTACTTATTCTACTTCTAAAGTTCCGGCAGAGCACAGTAATACATTGGGTTGAGACTCCACTTCCTCCTCTCTACTTCTCTCAACCTCTTCTACCTCTCAGCATGCAACTCAGCCAGCACGGCTGTACTACCTCTCAAGCTCTCAGTACAGATTGGGTCACTAAGGTCTAAGGTGTATTGTCAGGACCGAGGTCTGCTGTATATCACAGTATCAAGAATTTTAAAAGTAAAGAAGATGTTATTTATTTAACTGGACCCAGTGGTTATTCTCTAAGCACCTACACAGTCTTCCTTGGGTTATCTCCCCTTTCTGTGGGTGGTGGTACCGATAGTCTGGATGGGTCCCGTACTGAAGAGACCCCGCAACAACCCGGAAGGTCACCGACCACAGGGGAAAGAGTATAGCCAGCCTCACTAAAATAAAAGCAGGTGTGCCCCCAAAGCTGTGTGCCCAACCGGCACTGGGGTCACGATAACATAACACCTGGCTGAGCTATTCCCCGACCAACCACTACCGCAGTGGCCTCACACCTCACCATCTGGCAAGTGACCGGTCGTCCCCAACACTGGGGGAGCACCACAGCTACAGGTCAGTAATATTCATTGGCCTCACATCAATGAAGCATAAGCCGACATGGCCGGACTGAGGGTGGATAGAGATAAGAGAGTAGTGAAATATTTGAAAGCTCAACTATTCAATCAAACATCGCACCCCATTAAAGTCTATGGGAGAAAAATGCTTGTGACTTGGAAACCACTTGAGGTCACCAGGTCCACCATGACACTTTAGATAATGATGCAAAACTGGGACGGCAGGGGAGGCATGGCTGGCTGCATCTAACACGCCAACGTCGCAGTATTACGCCACTATCACAGGCTGACTACAATACACTCCAAACACACTATATTGCGACAGGTGTCAGGTGTTTTACTGGACAATCAACCACTTCGACAATCACTAACTAGGACAAAATAGTCCGACACAAATCTATGCAAGATAATTATTAGCTGCGTGACTGCCTGTCTGTGTCACTATCTGTTCTACTGCTAGACAGTCTATGCACTATCCAATGGAGGAAGCAGCTATATGCTGTTGTGCTGTGTAGTAGCCCTGATATGCTCTCTCCTGTCTACAATCTTCTAAAATTCTCACTGTCCCTACTCCAAAATCTATCCCTCAGCTACCTGCAACACGTAGACTGAAGGAGGATGAGGATACACTGCAGCCTTCACAGTGAGCAGCAGCTGCCGGTCTATAGGAATAAGCTGATGTGCTGGGAGACGGTAGATTGGCTGATTATCTGCAGATATATACTATGCTGTGTATAATTGTAACCCTAACAAGGGCTTAAATCCTCTCTCTCCCTGCTCCAACCTGTCTCCCTCGCTACCTTCAAGATGGCGTCTGCCGACCAGCAGAAAAGCCAAGTTCTTCTACTCTGGAGGTCACATGAGTAAGCCAGCCAATGACTGTAGACGCTGTTCTCATGATGCCAGGGTGCTCCTAGGCCCTCTCACCCCCCCCCCCCCCCCCCCCCCCCCCCCCGTCATAGTTATTGGTCCAAAAAAGGCGCCAGGAAAGGTGGGAGGGGAAATTCTCACTGCGTTTTCAGTAGGATGTTGATCATAAACGAGTATTTCGAATAGCGTAGTATTCCATCCAATAGCTACTCGATCGAGGACTACTCACTCATCTCTAATAGTTAATAAGGTTGAAAAACACAAGAGTCCATCAGGTCGGACCTACAGAGGTGTCCGGGCTGGACCGATAGTTCTTAAAATCAAGGACATTAACAACATCTTCCTCTAATTCCTCTTGTTAAGAGACTCCGCTGAATCATCCAAATACTTGGATTCTCTTCCTTTGGCGCGTGGGTCTGACATTTGGCATGGGGGGGGGGGGATTAGACACGGCAGCAGGTGTTTATAGTTGATGATAGAATAAGAACAATGTGTACTCGGCTCCACAGAAAATGCTAAAAGATGGTGAAACATCAGAAACAGCAAGCACATACCAAAGGAGAGGAGAAGTCCGGGCGGGGGGGGGGGGGATCATGTACTGATCCGGCCCTGGGTCCCTGAAGCTCCCTGGTCAGAGTGGCGTGGCCGGGCATGTAAGGTCTGCTCAGCCAGTCAGTGGTCGAGGTGGGACTCCAAAATACGGCCTTAACAAACAACTTGTCCCACAAAAAACAAACCCCTGTGGCTATGGTGATAGAAAACATTACACTTCCTAAGGCCATGTTCTCACTACGTAAGTTCCATAGTAATCATGGCCGTTGTAACAACAACGGAACTTACGTAGTGCTGCCTTCTAAGTAATCGAGGCCGGAGTGTATACACGTAGTACATATATATACGCACACAATAGAGTGTTTGGCTCCGGTCGCACACTCCATTGTGAGCAGCGGGGAATGAGCCCGCATCCGAATTCATCGGCAGTAAAGATCATCCTGCAGTACTGGCCGGGATGATCTTCTCTGACACTGGCCGTTGCGTGTCCCGGCTGGGTCTTGGAACGGCCGGTGTCATACAAAGTGGGAACATAGCCTAAGGGATGACAATAAAACAAAAGTAAAAATTATTTGGGCATTAATAGCCGGTAATTGTGCCGGAGGAAACGGGTGAAATAAACGTCCGCACCTTTTACAATTGTCAGATCTATCATTTTATAGGTTTTGTTTGTTACATTGCTGATTGTACGTATTATACCTACATGAATTATAACGACTATACTGATGTAATATAAACCGCGCAGAGCTCACGTCCTTTCTTCCCTTCTCCCAGTAAATGGCGTCCGTGTTGCCATCACTAATGACAATATTGGATCAGATTCCTCCATTCGGAAGCTTCTGCTCCAGCTTCTTTTCAGATGCAGAACACGCAGCAGCTGATGGATAGGTCGCTGCCAAAAATACATTGTTTAGTTTGAAAGAATTTCAGAGAAAATGTTGCCAGGAAATAATTCTGTGTTTCTGCATTAATAACGTGCGGCGGAGAAAGAAGGCGCCGAATATGTTCCACGTGTAGCGGCCGCTCCGATTTATGTTACTTCCCATATGTCGCCCCGATATTCCATCAAGTAATTGTGTGTGATGCCGGGATGGAGTCACTCAGGGTCGGGACAAAGAGCAGGCGGGGGTAAGCGGTGGCCTAGGGCGCCAAACATCAGGGGACGCAGTCTGGAAGGGTAATTATTTACTTACCATCCCTCCTGCCCCCCGCTCGCCCACCCTGCACAGTAACTATGAACGCTCATAGACACACACAGCAGCGCTGATAGCGGGGGCCATTGGCTTCCTCTCTGGCAGTCACTCTGGCAGTCACAGGAGGGCGCTCTCACCTGGCTGTGTTAGTACCTGATTATGCACTGACACCGCAGGGGAGAGCATAGAAACTAGCATGGAGTGTCCGGGAGGAGGTGGCAAGGACCTTTGATGACGTCATGCCCATGTGACCAGTGTGGGAGGGGCTATCTTCCTCTGCTCGGCTTTCTATGAAGCTGCCGGGAGGGCTGTTTATGAGGCAGCAGTGTAGTGAGTGCAGTGACATAAAAGACCAGCAGGAGGTAAACCACACTGAGAGCACTGTTCTGCAGGGTCAGGGGTGTGTGGGTGCGATGTTCTGCAGGGTCAGGGGTGTGTGGGTGCGATGTTCTGCAGGGTCAGGAGTGTGGGTGCAATGTTATGTGATGTTCTGCAGGGTGAGGGGTGTGTGAGTGCACTGTTATGTGATGTTCTGCAGGGTCAAGGGTGTGTAGGTGCACTGTTATGTGATGTTCTGCAGGGTCAGGGGTGTGTGGGTGCACTGTTATGCGATGTTCTGCAGAGTCAAGGGTGTGTGGGTGCACTGTTATGCGATGTTCTGCAGGGTCAGGGGTGTGTGGGTGCGATGCTCTGCAGGTTCAGGGGTGTGAGGGTGCACTGTTATGCAATGTTCTGCAGGGTCAGGGGTGTGGGTGCACTGTTATGCAATGTTCTGCAGGGTCAGGGGTGTGGGTGCACTGTTATGTGATGTTCTGCAGGGTCAGGGGTGTGTGGGTGCACTGTTAAGTGATGTTCTGCAGGGTCAGGGGTGTGTGGGTACGATGTTCTGCAGGGTCAGGGGTGTGTGGGTACGATGTTCTGCAGGGTCAGGGGTGTGTGGGTACGATGTTCTGCAAGGTCAGGGGTGTGTGGGTACGATGTTCTGCAGGGTCAGGGGTGTGTGGGTGCGATGTTCTGCAGGGTCAGGGGTGTGTGGGTGCGATGTTCTGCAGGGTCAGGGGTGTGTGGGTACGATGTTCTGCAGGGTCAGGGGTGTGTGGGTACGATGTTCTGCAGGGTCAGGGGTGTGTGGGTACGATGTTCTGCAGGGTCAGGGGTGTGTGGGTGCGATGTTCTGCAGGGTCAGGGGTGTGTGGGTGCGATGTTCTGCAGGGTCAGGGGTGTGTGGGTACGATGTTCTGCAGGGTCAGGGGTGTGTGGGTGCGATGTTCTGCAGGGTCAGGGGTGTGTGGGTGCGATGTTCTGCAGGGTCAGGGGTGTGTGGGTGCGATGTTCTGCAGGGTCAGGGGTGTGGGTGCACTGTTATGCAATGTTCTGCAGGGTCAGGGGTGTGGGTGCACTGTTATGTGATGTTCTGCAGGGTCAGGGGTGTGTGGGTGCGATGCTCTGCAGGGTCAGGGGTGTGTGGGTACGATGTTCTGCAGGGTCAGGGGTGTGTGGGTGCGATGTTCTGCAGGGTCAGGGGTGTGTGGGTACGATGTTCTGCAGGGTCAGGGGTGTGTGGGTACGATTTTCTGCAGGGTCAGGGGTGTGTGGGTACGATGTTCTGCAGGGTCAGGGGTGTGTGGGTACGATGTTCTGCAGGGTCAGGGGTGTGTGGGTACGATGTTCTGCAGGGTCAGGGGTGTGTGGGTACGATGTTCTGCAGGGTCAGGGGTGTGTGGGTACGATGTTCTGCAGGGTCAGGGGTGTGTGGGTACGATGTTCTGCAGGGTCAGGGGTGTGTGGGTGCGATGTTCTGCAGGGTCAGGGGTGTGTGGGTACGATGTTCTGCAGGGTCAGGGGTGTGTGGGTGCGATGTTCTGCAGGGTCAGGGGTGTGTGGGTGCGATGTTCTGCAGGGTCAGGGGTGTGTGGGTGCGATGTTCTGCAGGGTCAGGGGTGTGGGTGCACTGTTATGCAATGTTCTGCAGGGTCAGGGGTGTGGGTGCACTGTTATGTGATGTTCTGCAGGGTCAGGGGTGTGTGGGTGCGATGCTCTGCAGGTTCAGGGGTGTGTGGGTACGATGTTCTGCAGGGTCAGGGGTGTGTGGGTGCGATGTTCTGCAGGGTCAGGGGTGTGTGGGTACGATGTTCTGCAGGGTCAGGGGTGTGTGGGTACGATTTTCTGCAGGGTCAGGGGTGTGTGGGTACGATGTTCTGCAGGGTCAGGGGTGTGTGGGTACGATGTTCTGCAGGGTCAGGGGTGTGTGGGTACGATGTTCTGCAGGGTCAGGGGTGTGTGGGTACGATGTTCTGCAGGGTCAGGGGTGTGTGGGTACGATGTTCTGCAGGGTCAGGGGTGTGTGGGTACGATGTTCTGCAGGGTCAGGGGTGTGTGGGTACGATGTTCTGCAGGGTCAGGGGTGTGTGGGTACGATGTTCTGCAGGGTCAGGGGTGTGTGGGTGCGATGTTCTGCAGGGTCAGGGGTGTGTGGGTACGATGTTCTGCAGGGTCAGGGGTGTGTGGGTACGATGTTCTGCAGGGTCAGGGGTGTGGGTGCACTGTTATGCAATGTTCTGCAGGGTCAGGGGTGTGGGTGCACTGTTATGTGATGTTCTGCAGGGTCAGGGGTGTGTGGGTGCGATGCTCTGCAGGTTCAGGGGTGTGTGGGTACGATGTTCTGCAGGGTCAGGGGTGTGTGGGTGCGATGTTCTGCAGGGTCAGGGGTGTGTGGGTACGATGTTCTGCAGGGTCAGGGGTGTGTGGGTACGATTTTCTGCAGGGTCAGGGGTGTGTGGGTACGATGTTCTGCAGGGTCAGGGGTGTGTGGGTACGATGTTCTGCAGGGTCAGGGGTGTGTGGGTACGATTTTCTGCAGGGTCAGGGGTGTGTGGGTACGATGTTCTGCAGGGTCAGGGGTGTGTGGGTACGATGTTCTGCAGGGTCAGGGGTGTGTGGGTACGATGTTCTGCAGGGTCAGGGGTGTGTGGGTACGATGTTCTGCAGGGTCAGGGGTGTGTGGGTACGATGTTCTGCAGGGTCAGGGGTGTGTGGGTACGATGTTCTGCAGGGTCAGGGGTGTGTGGGTACGATGTTCTGCAGGGTCAGGGGTGTGTGGGTACGATGTTCTGCAGGGTCAGGGGTGTGTGGGTACGATGTTCTGCAGGGTCAGGGGTGTGTGGGTACGATGTTCTGCAGGGTCAGGGGTGTGTGGGTGCGATGTTCTGCAGGGTCAGGGGTGTGTGGGTACGATGTTCTGCAGGGTCAGGGGTGTGTGGGTACGATTTTCTGCAGGGTCAGGGGTGTGTGGGTACGATGTTCTGCAGGGTCAGGGGTGTGTGGGTACGATGTTCTGCAGGGTCAGGGGTGTGTGGGTACGATGTTCTGCAGGGTCAGGGGTGTGTGGGTACGATGTTCTGCAGGGTCAGGGGTGTGTGGGTACGAGGTTCTGCAGGGTCAGGGGTGTGTGGGTACGATGTTCTGCAGGGTCAGGGGTGTGTGGGTACGATGTTCTGCAGGGTCAGGGGTGTGTGGGTACGATGTTCTGCAGGGTCAGGGGTGTGTGGGTACGATGTTCTGCAGGGTCAGGGGTGTGTGGGTACGATGTTCTGCAGGGTCAGGGGTGTGTGGGTACGATGTTCTGCAGGGTCAGGGGTGTGTGGGTACGATGTTCTGCAGGGTCAGGGGTGTGTGGGTACGATGTTCTGCAGGGTCAGGGGTGTGTGGGTACGATGTTCTGCAGGGTCAGGGGTGTGTGGGTACGATGTTCTGCAGGGTCAGGGGTGTGTGGGTACGATGTTCTGCAGGGTCAGGGGTGTGTGGGTGCGATGTTCTGCAGGGTCAGGGGTGTGTGGGTACGATGTTCTGCAGGGTCAGGGGTGTGTGGGTACGATTTTCTGCAGGGTCAGGGGTGTGTGGGTACGATGTTCTGCAGGGTCAGGGGTGTGTGGGTACGATGTTCTGCAGGGTCAGGGGTGTGTGGGTACGATGTTCTGCAGGGTCAGGGGTGTGTGGGTACGATGTTCTGCAGGGTCAGGGGTGTGTGGGTACGATGTTCTGCAGGGTCAGGGGTGTGTGGGTACGATGTTCTGCAGGGTCAGGGGTGTGTGGGTACGATGTTCTGCAGGGTCAGGGGTGTGTGGGTACGATGTTCTGCAGGGTAAGGGGTGTGTGGGTACGATGTTCTGCAGGGTCAGGGGTGTGTGGGTACGATGTTCTGCAGGGTCAGGGGTGTGTGGGTACGATGTTCTGCAGGGTCAGGGGTGTGTGGGTACGATGTTCTGCAGGGTCAGGGGTGTGTGGGTACGATGTTCTGCAGGGTCAGGGGTGTGTGGGTACGATGTTCTGCAGGGTCAGGGGTGTGTGGGTACGATGTTCTGCAGGGTCAGGGGTGTGTGGGTACGATGTTCTGCAGGGTCAGGGGTGTGTGGGTACGATGTTCTGCAGGGTCAGGGGTGTGTGGGTACGATGTTCTGCAGGGTCAGGGGTGTGTGGGTACGATGTTCTGCAGGGTCAGGGGTGTGTGGGTACGATGTTCTGCAGGGTCAGGGGTGTGTGGGTACGATGTTCTGCAGGGTCAGGGGTGTGTGGGTACGATGTTCTGCAGGGTCAGGGGTGTGTGGGTGCGATGTTCTGCAGGGTCAGGGGTGTGTGGGTACGATGTTCTGCAGGGTCAGGGGTGTGTGGGTACGATTTTCTGCAGGGTCAGGGGTGTGTGGGTACGATGTTCTGCAGGGTCAGGGGTGTGTGGGTACGATGTTCTGCAGGGTCAGGGGTGTGTGGGTACGATGTTCTGCAGGGTCAGGGGTGTGTGGGTACGATGTTCTGCAGGGTCAGGGGTGTGTGGGTACGATGTTCTGCAGGGTCAGGGGTGTGTGGGTACGATGTTCTGCAGGGTCAGGGGTGTGTGGGTACGATGTTCTGCAGGGTCAGGGGTGTGTGGGTACGATTTTCTGCAGGGTCAGGGGTGTGTGGGTACGATGTTCTGCAGGGTCAGGGGTGTGTGGGTACGATGTTCTGCAGGGTCAGGGGTGTGTGGGTACGATGTTCTGCAGGGTCAGGGGTGTGTGGGTACGATGTTCTGCAGGGTCAGGGGTGTGTGGGTACGATGTTCTGCAGGGTCAGGGGTGTGTGGGTACGATGTTCTGCAGGGTCAGGGGTGTGTGGGTACGATGTTCTGCAGGGTCAGGGGTGTGTGGGTGCGATGTTCTGCAGGGTCAGGGGTGTGTGGGTACGATGTTCTGCAGGGTCAGGGGTGTGTGGGTACGATTTTCTGCAGGGTCAGGGGTGTGTGGGTACGATGTTCTGCAGGGTCAGGGGTGTGTGGGTACGATGTTCTGCAGGGTCAGGGGTGTGTGGGTACGATGTTCTGCAGGGTCAGGGGTGTGTGGGTACGATGTTCTGCAGGGTCAGGGGTGTGTGGGTACGATGTTCTGCAGGGTCAGGGGTGTGTGGGTACGATGTTCTGCAGGGTCAGGGGTGTGTGGGTACGATGTTCTGCAGGGTCAGGGGTGTGTGGGTACGATGTTCTGCAGGGTCAGGGGTGTGTGGGTACGATGTTCTGCAGGGTCAGGGGTGTGTGGGTACGATGTTCTGCAGGGTCAGGGGTGTGTGGGTACGATGTTCTGCAGGGTCAGGGGTGTGTGGGTACGATGTTCTGCAGGGTCAGGGGTGTGTGGGTACGATGTTCTGCAGGGTCAGGGGTGTGTGGGTACGATGTTCTGCAGGGTCAGGGGTGTGTGGGTACGATGTTCTGCAGGGTCAGGGGTGTGTGGGTGCGATGTTCTGCAGGGTCAGGGGTGTGTGGGTACGATGTTCTGCAGGGTCAGGGGTGTGTGGGTACGATGTTCTGCAGGGTCAGGGGTGTGTGGGTACGATGTTCTGCAGGGTCAGGGGTGTGTGGGTACGATGTTCTGCAGGGTCAGGGGTGTGTGGGTACGATGTTCTGCAGGGTCAGGGGTGTGTGGGTACGATGTTCTGCAGGGTCAGGGGTGTGTGGGTACGATGTTCTGCAGGGTCAGGGGTGTGTGGGTACGATGTTCTGCAGGGTCAGGGGTGTGTGGGTACGATGTTCTGCAGGGTCAGGGGTGTGTGGGTACGATGTTCTGCAGGGTCAGGGGTGTGTGGGTACGATGTTCTGCAGGGTCAGGGGTGTGTGGGTGCGATGTTCTGCAGGGTCAGGGGTGTGTGGGTACGATGTTCTGCAGGGTCAGGGGTGTGTGGGTACGATGTTCTGCAGGGTCAGGGGTGTGTTGGTATGATGTTCTGCAGGGTCAGGGGTGTGTGGGTACGATGTTCTGCAGGGTCAGGGGTGTGTGGGTGCGATGTTCTGCAGGGTCAGGGGTGTGTGGGTATGATGTTCTGCAGGGTCAGGGGTGTGTGGGTGCGATGTTCTGCAGGGTCAGGGGTGTGTGGGTACGACGTATACCTCTTACATAAGGACAGAATCCCCAGACTTATACACTCAGTTACGGAGGTGCTTGAGTCTGACAAGGACATTTCCCACAATTCCTTCCACCCGATAATGGAAGACTGGATGCAGAAGGACTGGTCCAAACCAGAGAAAAGGTTTGACCCAGGGGCAAAGTTTAAGTCCATATACAAGCTTAACCCTGAGTTCATGGCAGACTGGGATTTGCCGCCTAAAGTGGACTTGCCAGTCGCAAAGTTGTCCAAAAAGTCAGTGTACCCCTCGGAGGAATCCACCCTCTTGCCTGACGCCATGGATCGTAAGGCGGACTTTATGTTACAGCGATCCTTCAGTGCAGCCTCCTGCTCAGCTAAAGTGGCGTCTGCTTCCATCCCAGCGGCCAGAGCACTGCGGGTAATGCTGAGCCAGTTATCTGGTGACCTAGAGAACAACGTCAGCAGAGAGGAAATGTTTGAGAGCGTCTCATCTATGAAAACAGTGGCAGACTTTCTATGTGACGCCTCCATGGATTCATTAAAATTTGCATCCAAAAACATGGCTGTGTCTAATGTGGCCAGAAGAGCCCTCTGGCTGAAGCAGTGGGATGGGGATTTACCATCCAACAAATAACTTTTGTTCCCTGCCTTTTCACCCCTCATCCCTGTTTGGTCCACAGCTGAAGGACATTCTGAAGTCCCTTAATGAAGACAAAGGGGTGGCGTTTCCTCGGGCCGCTAAACCTAAACCAACCAGAAAGTTCCAAGGTCGGTATAAAAGGTCCCCAAAAAGGCAGAGGTTTTTTCGTCAGCCAGCCAGACTGGACAGATTCAAAAACAAGCAGCAGACAAACTCTGGGAAGAAAAAGCCTTATAACTCCAAAGGCTCCGACTTATGACGCCAGCGGTCCCCCTGTGCCAGTAGGAGGGAGACTTCAGATGTTTTCCACACAATGCTCCCAGACATCCTCCGACTCCTGGGTATCCACAACAGTCAAAAGAGGCTACTCTTTAGAATTCCGGCAGATACCACCAAGAAGATACATGGTCAACAGAAATGTAAAACCTGTCATCATATCTCTTCTACACCAGTTCATCTTAAAAAACGCACTGGAAGAAGTTCCGCTAGACCAACAAGGTCAAGGGGTCTACTCACCTGTGTTTGCAGTCCCAAAGCAAGGAGGGGACTGGCGTCTGGTGATAAATCTTACATATCTCAACACCTTCTTCCTGAAAAAACACTTCCAAATGGAGTCCATCCAGGCTGCTGTAATGAACATCCAACAAGGGGATTACATGGCAAAGATCGATCTTCAAGATGCTTACCTCCATGTGCCAATACTGCAGGCACACAGGAAATATCTCAGAGTGGCGGTACAGTACCAACATCAGACCCAGCATCTCCAATTTACATGTCTTCCCTTCGGGATTACATCCGCACCACGGGGGTTTACCAAAATATCCGTAGTTCTAGCAGCAGCCCTGAGACTGAAAGGAATATCAGTGACGCCGTATTTAGACGACTGGCTCCTCAGAGCCCCCTCCAAAGAGATGCTGCTCAGCAATATTCAGACAACCCTGCACACCCTCACCAGCCATGGGTTTCTAGTGAATCCAAAGAAATCACATCTAGTGCCCACAACAAAGATACAGTATCTGGGATTTGTGATAGACACTCAGGAGATGAATCTTCGTCTGTCTCCAGAAAGAATCATGAAGATTCGTCAGGAAGTTCAATCTCTCTGTCTCAAGAGGGAAGCCAGTATCAGGACGGTCCTGAGGGTGCTGGGCCATCTCACATCCTCTATAGAGGCAGTACCATGGGCGAAGGCTCGCTTCAGAATGCTTCAGCGGGAGATGCTCAGAGCTGGGAGGAGTTCGCATCTCTGCTTATACAAGAAGATGCCGATTCTACCAGCTCTGAAGAAGAACCTGAAATGGTGGCTGATACCTTCACATTTACAAAGAGGAAGATCTCTCTCGCACCAGTTGCCTACCGTAGTCACTACGGATGCGTCCCACTTCGGTTGGGGTGCCCATGTCGGGGGAGAATGGGTACAGAGAAGATGGTCAGTCCAGGAGAGTTCTCTATCCTCGAATCACAAAGAACTCAAGGCAGTCAGGTTGGCTCTACAACACTTTCAACATCATCTCCAGCACCGTCCAGTCCAGGTCCAATCAGACAACCTAACAGCAGTCTATTACCTGAACAAGCAGGGTGGAACAAAGAGCCTAGTGTTGGAGAAGGAGTGTGCTCGTCTCATGGCCTGGGCGGAGGACAATGTAACATCGATCTCGGCCATCCACATAAAAGGCTCAATGAATCTCCAGGCAGACTGGCTCAGCAGGAACCTCATTATGCCATGGGAATGGGAGTTGAATCCCAGAGTATTCAAACAACTGGTGAGGAGATGGGGGACTGGTGAGGAGACTGTCTATTGCCTTCTATATCCATGAGGCTTGCTGTAAAGCATGTCACTAAATGCTGTTACGAACAGTCTGGGCAGTATGGCCGCCCCCACAACAATGTACAAAAAGGTAAATAAAAAATATTGTAGTCAGAAAATAAAAGAAAAAGTTTTAGTATCTGACAAAATTTTAGTAAAAGTAAAAATGTAGCTGACACATTCCCTTTAACCCCTTAAGGACACAGCCCCATTTATCTACACCATATCCAAGTGGTTCTGAAATTATTAGTTATAATAATTATATTAGTGTTAATTCTCGGTTCTCATATTCAACGATTATTTGTGAAAAACACCAATAAACTGAAAATTTGCAAACATTTGATTTTTTAAGAATTAGAAATTCCTAGGACAGGTAAGAATATCTTTCCCCCCGATTCTTTAGACGCATGATCGCCATCTTCCGTGACCATCAGAAACGTTGCTTTTTTTTGCGAAGTTTCCAAGGAATCTGGGTTTGGGAGGCTCGGTCTCCAGAATCAGATGGCGCGAGGTTGGGACACTGTTGCGTACATGCTGCGCCCGCTATATGTCGCTGTTTATGTAGTGTCGGTATATACGGAATATCTGCACAATTTCTTTACTATTTATTGGTAACATTTTAGGGCACATTTGACTTTTTGATTTAATGTTATTTTTTGGGGCGCTGTCATGGTTTTCCTTTGTTTCTGTTGTTCTGGCGATCGCTGTGCCGTATACTGTAAGTATGTGGGAGATTTAGGATATTTTATACTTTAGCCTCGTCGTATCCCATGAGGCCGAGGGTGTCCGTTCTCCATGACCCTAATGTGAACAAAGCCGAATTTACTAAACGTGCTCAAGTGTGTTTAAATCACAGTAAAAATGATAAAAAGAATGATAAAGTAACATTATAGTACGGTGAGTGCGATATGAGGAGGATGGCAGGGTCACCTGGCATTACCAGCTCTAGGATAAAGGGGTACCCCACCTAGGCTAATATAGTTATATATATAGTGTGTCAGGATAAAGGGGTACCCCACCTCAGCTAATATAGTGATATATGTAGGGTGTCAGGATAAAGGGGTACCCCCTCTCAGCTCGTATAGTGATATATGTAGGGTGTCGGGATAAAGGGGTACCACATCTCTGCTAGTATATATATGTAGGGTGTCGGGATAAAGGGGTACCCCATATCAGCTCATATAGTGATATATGTAGGGTGTCAGGATAAAGGGGTACCCCACCTCAGCTAATATAGTGATATATGTAGGGTGTCAGGATAAAGGAGTGCCCCACCTCAGCTCATATAGTGCTATATGTAGGGTGTCGGGATAAAGGGGTACCACATCTCTGCTAGTATATATATGTAGGGTGTCAGGATAAAGAGGTACCCCACCTCAGCTAATATAGTGATATACTGTATGTAGGGTGTCAGGATAAAGGGGTACCCCACCTCAGCTAATATAGTGATATACTGTATGTAGGGTGTCAGGATAAAGGGGTACCCCACCTCAGCTAATATAGTGATATACTGTATGTAGGGTGTCAGGATAAAGGGGTACCCCATCTCAGCTAATATAGTGATATATGTAGGGTGTCAGGATAAAGGGGTACCTCATCTCAGCTAGTATAGTGATATATGTAGGGTGTCAGGATAAAGGGGTACCCCATCTCAGCTAGTATAGTGATATATGTAGGGTGTCAGGATAAAGGGGTACCCCATCTCAGCTAGTATAGTGATATATGTAGGGTATCGGGATAAAGGGGTACCCCATCTCAGCTAATATAGTGATATATGTAGGGTGTCAGGATAAAGGGGTACCCCATCTCAGCTAGTATAGTGATATATGTAGGGTGTCAGGATAAAGGGGTACCCCATCTCAGCTAGTATAGTGATATATGTAGGCTGTCAGGATAAAGGGGTAACCCATCTCTGCTAGTATATATATGTAGGGTGTCGGGATAAAGGGGTACCCCACCCCAGCTAGTATAGTGATATATGTAGGGTGTCCGGATAAAAGTGTACCCCATCTCAGCTTATATAGTATATATCTGCAGGTTACTGGGATAAAGGGGTACCCCATCTCAGCTAATAGAGTCATTTACTGTATGTAGGGTGTCAGGATAAAGGGGTACCCCATCTCAGCTAGTATAGTGATATATGTAGGGTGTCAGGATAAAAGTGTACCCCATCTCAGATTATATAGTATATATCTGCAGGTTACTGGGATAAAGGGGTACCCCATCTCAGCTAATATAGTATATAACTGTAGGTCTCATCTAGCACTGTAGTGTTTGGATAAATCGATGGGTCCAGCTGACCGGTAGAGATGACCGGTCGGACCGTCGGACTTTTGGTCCGAAAGCAGTTCGCTCTCTCGTCACGCCTGTTATCCCGGCCGCATAGTTGTGATCCCACCAATATGCGGCCAGGATATTTAAGGGATTTCAACATCGATTCCCTGGAATATCCTGGCTGCATATTCCCGTGAGCGCAACTGCTCAGACCAAAAATCCGACGGTCCGCTCATCTCTACTGTCCGGGGGTTTCTATAGTGTTTGGATGCAGCGATGGTTGCGGCTGACCGGTGGTTTGTGTAGGGTTTCTATAGTGTTTGGATGCAGTGATGGTTGCGGCTGACCGGTGGTTTGTGTAGTGTTTCTATAGTGTTTGGATGCAGCCATGGTTGCGGCTGACCGCTGGTTTCTATAATGTTTGGACACAGCGATGGATCCGGATGACTGCTGGTTTCTGTAGTGTTTGGACACAGTGATGGTTGCGGCTGACCAGTGGTTTCTATAGTGTTTGGATGCAGTGATGGTTGCGGCTGACCGCTGGTTCCTGTAGTGTTTGTATGCAGTGATGGTTCCTGCTGACCGCTGGTTCCTATAGTGTTTGGACACAGCGATGGTTGCGGCTGACCGGTGGTTTGTGTAGTGTTTCTATAGTGTTTGGATGCAGTGATGGTTGCGGCTGACCGGTGGTTTGTGTAGTGTTTGTATGCAGTGATGGTTCTGGATGACCGGTGGTTTCTGTAGTGTTTCTATAGTGTTTGGACACAGCGATGGATCCGCCTGACCGGTGGTTCCTGTAGTGTTTGGATGCAGTGATGGTTGCGGCTGACCGGTGGTTTGTGTAGTGTTTGGATGCAGTGATGGTTGCGGCTGACCGGTGGTTCCTGTAGTGTTTGGATGCAGTGATGGTTGCGGCTGACCGGTGGTTTGTGTAGGGTTTCTATAGTGTTTGGATGCAGTGATGGTTGCGGCTGACCGGTGGTTTCTATAGTGTTTGGATGCAGTGATGGTTGCGGCTGACCGGTGGTTTGTGTAGTGTTTCTATAGTGTTTGGATGCAGCGATGGTTGCGGCTGACCGGTGGTTTGTGTAGTGTTTCTATAGTGTTTGGATGCAGCGATGGTTGCGGCTGACCGGTGGTTTGTGTAGTGTTTCTATAGTGTTTGGATGCAGCGATGGTTGCGGCTGACCGCTGGTTCCTGTAGTGTTTGGACACAGCGATGGTTGCGGCTGACCGCTGGTTCCTGTAGTGTTTGGACACAGCGATGGTTGCGGCTGACCGGTGGTTTCTATAGTGTCTGTATGCAGTGATGGTTGCAGCTGACCGCTGGTTTGTGTAGTGTTTCTATAGTGTTTGGACACAGCGATGGTTGCGGCTGACCACTGGTTTCTATAGTGTCTGTATGCAGTGATGGTTGCAGCTGACCGCTGGTTTGTGTAGTGTTTCTATAGTGTTTGGATGCAGCGATGGTTGCGGCTGACCGCTGGTTTGTGTAGTGTTTCTATAGTGTTTGGATGCAGCGATGGTTGCGGCTGACCGGTGGTTCCTGTAGTGTTTGGACACAGCGATGGTTGCGGCTGACCACTTCTCTTTGATTTCCTGACACGGCAGGTGACGCCTCCGCAGCTTGGGTGAGTGCAGTGAAGCTGTCCCTTCCCCGGCTCGCGGCTTTGACTCCTGCCAGTCTGACATTCATGGCTGAGATCTAATAGAATAAGTGGTGCCTGGGGATTACTTGAACTTTACTCTGCATCGCTTCATTAGTTCTGACCTTCTTAATTATGCATTAACCAGTAAGGAGCAGAGAGAAGGGTGGATGTGCAGATGGAGGAGGATTTGTGTGCGTGAAGAAATGTTTACAGAAGAAAGTAACACATAGCGCACAATATCCTGCCGCCAATCAGCTGCCACTTATTAATAACTAAATAACGGGTGTATGTTCTCTAGATCAAATCTCCTCTAATCCACATTGTGATTTATGTCCCTAATGTGGAGGAGAATTATCATGTTGTTTCTCCTTCTATAAAGCAAATTCTCTGTATGATAAAACCTTATATTAATGGCCATACAGCTACTGAATAATGAGACTAGATGTGGGAGGCGGGCCGGTAGCCGGGGGTGTTTAGGGTCACTTGGGCACTTGTCAGGGTGGCCTGGAGAGGTATTAGACCCACCCTGGACTGTCTAGTAAACCAGAATCCAACGCGTTTAGCAAAAATAGAATACTTTACTGGAGAGTAACTCAATACACGTTATGGAACAGTACAAATGTTTACAGAGAACTTAGGTGCTGATGGTTGAGGTAGAACCCGTGCTTGTAGTAGTAGGTGCTTTGCAGTAGAGAGAGAGAGATGAGAGAGTCAGAGGGGCCCTGCCCAATGTAGCAAATAACAGAAGAGGTGTAAGGGAATACTCGTACTCACAGATGACTGCGTGAGTCTTCAACCGCCTTATGCCCCCCTAGTTGCAGGCTACCCATCCTAGGTGGGTAGTACGAGCCCCAGTATTTGGTTATCTCGGTGTATCAGACCCCCAGGATTACCCAGTCGTCCTGCACTGCGCAGTGGGATACATAGACGTATTGCAGTTTTGTCCCATTGGGGTCAGCTCCTATTGCTTTAGGTAACTGCACTGCATATTTTAGGTAGGTTCCTGGCATAGGCAAGGTGTTCCCTGTTTGGCCTCTCTCCCCTTTGTAGAGCTTAGCACTGCATAGTTAAATGGTTGCTTGTTTCAAGAAAGCAAGGCCCTGGCTTAACTTCTCCAGAGACTCAACTGTATCCTTCCTCACGCACTGAAGACCAGATCTAGACTAACTACTTCCTCCCACCAAGAACCAACTCCTCCTACAGGGGCTATGTTAACCCTCCTGTGAGTGGTGGGGCTGAGTGTGTGTGAGAGAAAGAGAACGAGGGATAGGACAGAGAAAGCACCCGCACCTGCGATTGGCCAATATATAACATGTGACACAAAACAATTAACCGTTCAACTCCTTTAGCTGTGCATAGTACAGGATAAATAAAACAGTAGTGACACCTAGTGGGGAAAACACCACAGCCCACCCTGCACACCCAGATCTCCCACTTCAGGAAATCTGAGATAGTTACTTACTCAGGTGCCATAGACAGCATCCTGTGCTGGGACACCACATATACAGTGGACAAATATAATCCTCACACATATTACCATGATAGTGTTACCTAACCAAATCCAGTATACCCAGATCGGCCAGTGAGATTAAGGAGGAGTCTACCTAGATCAATCAATATAAAGGAGGAGTCTACCAAGATAAGCCAATAATATAAAGGAGGAGTAAACCAGGAGTATTCCAGTGCTTATAGGAATAGGTGCTTGCTGTAGTAAGAGCTTTTGGAGGAGTAGTAAGTGCTTTTGTAGAGAAGGAAGAGGAGAGGAATTGCCAGAGGAACCCTGCCATATGTAGGATATGTACTCTGCCGGAACTGAAGTGTGGATAGTACTCACATATAGACTAAGTCTTTCTGCCCCCTAGTTGCATAGAACCTGTCCTAGGTTGGTAGCACAAGCCCCAGTCGTCGGTTATCTGGGTGTAGCAGACTTCCAAGATTACCCGGTTGTCTTGCACTGCACAGTAGGATACATAGACCTATTTCAGTACCTTTGTCCTCTCGTATCAGGAGTTTAAAACGTTCCTGCCGTGGGCTAGGGTTATCCTAGGTGGCGTCTCTCCCCTAACTGTAATGGTTGCTTGTATAAAAAAAAGTCTCTAGCTTCTCACACATCCGTTCACAGTGGAAACTAGTCTGAACTCCCTCACTTCCTCCACCAGGTTAACTCCTGCTACAGGGGCTATATCTAAACCCTCCTGTAAGTGGTGGGGCTGAGTGTGGGTGAGAGAAAAGAAGGAGAGGATAGGATAGAGAGAAAGAGCACCTGTAACTGGTCAGCAGAGAAACACATGACAAACAGTTAATGACTTACTGGGGTGCATATACAACACCTGTGGTGGGACACCACAATATAAAGGAGGAGTATACCCAGATCAACCAATAATATAAAGGAGGAGTCTAGTGAGATCAGATAATATATAGGCGGAGTATACCGAGATCAGCCAATGGTATAAATGAGAAATCTATTGAGATCAACCAATAATATAAGGGAGGAGTCTACTGAGATCAGCCAATGGTATAAAGGAGAAGTCTACCGAGATCAACCAATAATATAAGGGAGGAGTCTACTGAGATCAGCCAATAAAATAAAGGAGAAGTCTACCGAGATCAACCAATAATATAAGGGAGGAGTCTAGCAGGATCAGCCAATAATATAAGGGAGGAGTATACAGAAATTAGCCAATATTATGAAGGAATATACAGAGATTAACCAATATACAGGAGGAGTATACCGGGATCAACCAATGATATTAAGGAGTTTACAGACATCAGCCAATCATATAAAAGAGTAGTATATCGAGATCAGCCAATAATATAAAGGAGAAATACCCTGAGATACTCAGCTCCCAGTTTATCATTAGTGACTTATGAGCGGAGGCAGGGCGCCTAGTCTGGGGTGTGGAGAGGCAGGGCACCTAGTCTGGGGTGTGGGGAGGCAGGGCGCCTAGTCTGGGGTGTGGGGAGGCAGGGCGCCTAGTCTGGGGTGTGGGGAGGCAGGGCGCCTAGTCTGGGATGTGGGGAGGCCGGGCGTCTAGTCTGGGGTGTGGGGAGGCAGGGCGCCTAGTCTGGGGTGTGGGGAGGCAGGGCGCCTAGTCTGGGGTGTGGGGAGGCAGGGCGCCTAGTCTGGGGTGTGGGGAGGCAGGGCGCCTAGTCTGGTGTGTGGGGAGGCAGGGCGCCTAGTCTGGGGTGTGGGGAGGCAGGGCGCCTAGTCTGGGGTGTGGGAAGGCAGGGCCCCTAGTCTGGGGTGTGGGGAGGCAGGGTGCCTAGTCTGGGATGTGGAGAGGCAGGGCGCCTAGTCTGGGGTGTGGGGAGGCAGGGCGCCTAGTCTGGGGTGTGGGGAGGCAGGGCGCCTAGTCTGGGGTGTGGGGAGGCAGGGCGCCTAGTCTGGGGTGTGGGGAGGCAGGGCGCCTAGTCTGGGGTGTGGGGAGGCAGGGCGCCTAGTCTGGGGTGTGAGGAGGCAGGGCGCCTAGTCTGGGGTGTGGAGAGGCAGGGCACCTAGTCTGGGGTGTGGGGAGGCAGGGCGCCTAGTCTGGGGTGTGGGGAGGCAGGGCGCCTAGTCTGGGGTGTGGGGAGGCAGGGCGCCTAGTCTGGGATGTGGGGAGGCAGGGCGTCTAGTCTGGGGTGTGGGGAGGCAGGGCGCCTAGTCTGGGGTGTGGGGAGGCAGGGCGCCTAGTCTGGGGTGTGGGGAGGCAGGGCGCCTAGTCTGGGGTGTGCGGAGGCAGGGCGCCTAGTCTGGGGTGTGGGGAGGCAGGGCGCCTAGTCTGGGGTGTGGGGAGGCAGGGCGCCTAGTCTGGGGTGTGGGAAGGCAGGGCCCCTAGTCTGGGGTGTGGGGAGGCAGGGTGCCTAGTCTGGGATGTGGAGAGGCAGGGCGCCTAGTCTGGGGTGTGGGGAGGCAGGGCGCCTAGTCTGGGGTGTGGGGAGGCAGGGCGCCTAGTCTGGGGTGTGGGGAGGCAGGGCGCCTAGTCTGGGGTGTGGGGAGGCAGGGCGCCTAGTCTGGGGTGTGGGGAGGCAGGGCGCCTAGTCTGGGGTGTGGGGAGGCAGGGCGCCTAGTCTGGGGTGTGGGGAGGCAGGGCGCCTAGTCTGGGGTGTGGGGAGGCAGGGCGCCTAGTCTGGGGTGTGGGAAGGCAGGGCGCCTAGTCTGGGGTGTGGGGAGGCAGGGCGCCTAGTCTGGGGTGTGGGGAGGCAGGGCGCCTAGTCTGGGGTGTGGGGAGGCAGGGCGCCTAGTCTGGGGTGTGGGGAGGCAGGGCGCCTAGTCTGGGGTGTGGGGAGGCAGGGCGCCTAGTCTGGGGTGTGGGGAGGCAGGGCTCCTAGTCTGGGTTGTGGGGAGGCAGGGTGCCTAGTCTGGGGTGTGGGGAGGCAGGGCGCCTAGTCTGGGGTGTGAGGAGGCAGGGCACCTAGTCTGGGGTGTGGGGAGGCAGGGCGCCTAGTCTGGGATGTGGGGAGGCAGGGCGCCTAGTCTGGGGTGTGGGGAGGCAGGGCGCCTAGTCTGGGGTGTGGGGAGGCAGGGCGCCTAGTCTGGGGTGTGGGGAGGCAGGGCGCCTAGTCTGGGGTGTGGGGAGGCAGGGCCCCTAGTCTGGGGTGTGGGGAGGCAGGGCGCCTAGTCTGGGGTGTGGGGAGGCAGGGCGCCTAGTCTGGGGTGTGGGGAGGCAGGGCTCCTAGTCTGGGTTGTGGGGAGGCAGGGCCCCTAGTCTGGGGTGTGGGGAGGCAGGGCGCCTAGTCTGGGGTGTGGGGAGGCAGGGCGCCTAGTCTGGGGTGTGGGGAGGCAGGGCGCCTAGTCTGGGGTGTGGGGAGGCAGGGCGCCTAGTCTGGGGTGTGGGGAGGCAGGGCCCTAGTCTGGGGTGTGGGGAGGCAGGGCGCCTAGTCTGGGATGTGGAGAGGCAGGGCGCCTAGTCTGGGTTGTGGGGAGGCAGGGCGCCTAGTCTGGGGTGTGGGGAGGCAGCGCGCCTAGTCTGGGGTGTGGGGAGGCAGGGCGCCTAGTCTGGGGTGTGGGGAGGCAGGGCGCCTAGTCTGGGGTGTGGGAAGGCAGGGCGCCTAGTCTGGGGTGTGGGGAGGCAGGGCGCCTAGTCTGGGGTGTGGGGAGGCAGGGCGCCTAGTCTGGGGTGTGGGGAGGCAGGGCGCCTAGTCTGGGGTGTGGGGAGGCAGGGCGCCTCGTCTGGGGTGTGGGGAGGCAGGGCGCCTAGTCTGGGGTGTGGGGAGGCAGGGCTCCTAGTCTGGGTTGTGGGGAGGCAGGGTGCCTAGTCTGGGGTGTGGGGAGGCAGGGCGCCTAGTCTGGGGTGTGAGGAGGCAGGGCACCTAGTCTGGGGTGTGGGGAGGCAGGGCGCCTAGTCTGGGATGTGGGGAGGCAGGGCGCCTAGTCTGGGGTGTGGGGAGGCAGGGCGCCTAGTCTGGGGTGTGGGGAGGCAGGGCGCCTAGTCTGGGGTGGGGGGAGGCCGGGCGCCTAGTCTGGGGTGTGGGGAGGCAGCGCGCCTAGTCTGGGGTGTGGGGAGGCAGGGCGCCTAGTCTGGGGTGTGGGGAGGCAGGGCGCCTAGTCTGGGGTGTGGGGAGGCAGGGCGCCTAGTCTGGGGTGTGGGGAGGCAGGGCTCCTAGTCTGGGTTGTGGGGAGGCAGGGCCCCTAGTCTGGGGTATGGGGAGGCAGGGCGCCTAGTCTGGGGTGTGGGGAGGCAGGGCGCCTAGTCTGGGGTGTGGGGAGGCAGGGCGCCTAGTCTGGGGTGTGGGGAGGCAGGGCGCCTAGTCTGGGGTGTGGGGAGGCAGGGCCCCTAGTCTGGGGTGTGGGGAGGCAGGGCGCCTAGTCTGGGATGTGGAGAGGCAGGGCGCCTAGTCTGGGGTGTGGGGAGGCAGGGCGCCTAGTCTGGGGTGTGGGGAGGCAGCGCGCCTAGTCTGGGGTGTGGGGAGGCAGGGCGCCTAGTCTGGGGTGTGGGGAGGCAGGGCGCCTAGTCTGGGTTGTGGGGAGGCAGGGCGCCTAGTCTGGGGTGTGGGGAGGCAGGGCGCCTAGTCTGGGGTGTCGGAAGGCAGGGCGCCTAGTCTGGGGTGTGGGGAGGAAGGGCGCCTAGTCTGGGGTGTGGGGAGGCAGGGCGCCTAGTCTGGGGTGTGGGGAGGCAGGGCGCCTAGTCTGGGGTGTGGGGAGGCAGGGCGCCTAGTCTGGGGTGTGGGGAGGCAGGGCGCCTAGTCTGGGATGTGGGGAGGCAGGGCGCCTAGTCTGGGGTGTGGGGAGGCAGGGCGCCTAGTCTGGGGTGTGGGGAGGCAGGGTGCCTAGTCTGGGGTGTGGGGAGGCAGGGAGCCTAGTCTGGGGTGTGGGGAGGCAGGGCGCCTAGTCTGGGGTGTGGGGAGGCAGGGCACCTAGTCTGGGGTGTGGGGAGGCAGGGCGCCTAGTCTGGGGTGTAGGGAGGCAGGGCGCCTAGTCTGGGGTGTGGGGAGGTAGGGCGCCTAGTCTGGGGTGTGGGGAGGCAGGGCGCCTAGTCTGGGATGTGGGGAGGCAGGGCGCCTAGTCTGGGGTGTGGGGAGGCAGGGCGCCTAGTTGGGGGGGGGGGAGGCAGGGCGCCTAGTCTGGGGTGTGGGGAGGCAGGGCGCCTAGTCTGGGATGTGGGGAGGCAGGGCGCCTAGTCTGGGGTGTGGGGAGGCAGGGCGCCTAGTCTGGGGTGTGGGGAGGCAGGGCGCCTAGTCTGGGGTGTGGGGAGGCAGGGCGCCTAGTCTGGGGTGTGGGGAGGCAGGGCGCCTAGTCTGGGGTGTGGGGAGGCAGGGCGCCTAGTCTGGGGTGTGGGGAGGCAGGGCGCCTAGTCTGGGGTGTGGGGAGGCAGGGCGCCTAGTCTGGGATGTGGGGAGGCAGGGCGCCTAGTCTGGGGTGTGGGGAGGCAGGGCGCCTAGTCTGGGATGTGGGGAGGCAGGGCACCTAGTCTGGGGTGTGGGGAGGCAGGGCGCCTAGTCTGGGGTGTGGGGAGGCAGGGCGCCTAGTCTGGGGTGTGGGGAGGCAGGGCGCCTAGTCTGGGTTGTGGGGAGGCAGGGCGCCTAGTCTGGGGTGTGGGGAGGCAGGGCGCCTAGTCTGGGGTGTGGGGAGGCAGGGCGCCTAGTCTGGGGTGTGGGAAGGCAGGGCCCCTAGTCTGGGGTGTGGGGAGGCAGGGTGCCTAGTCTGGGATGTGGAGAGGCAGGGCGCCTAGTCTGGGGTGTGGGGAGGCAGGGCGCCTAGTCTGGGGTGTGGGGAGGCAGGGCGCCTAGTCTGGGGTGTGGGGAGGCAGGGCGCCTAGTCTGGGGTGTGGGAAGGCAGGGCCCCTAGTCATCAGCAATTGGCCCTCCATTTAACCCTGAAGCTACAATGCTGCAACAACTATGGGATTAAAAAGAAGATTTGAAATTGAGACGAGAAAAAGAGAAGATTATACAATTCCAGAAGAATCCGAGCAGAATCGACAATAAACTGAAAAAACAAAAACACACAAAAACAGATTTCTCTATCTACACAAAATAATTAAATAATAAGTAATGGATAACTGTATAACTGTCAGTAGAATTCACCACCCTAATCTGCACCACCCAGCGAGGCAGTTCAGCCCGGGGGGGGGGGGGGGGGGGCATAAGACGCCGGATCCCCGACCATGCTGCATCCTCTACACTACCGTGGGGACCCTGGACCGCTATGATTCCATCTTAGCCTACCCTGACTTCTCTTCTCAGCTAACCAGGAGGAGATTTTCCATGCCGTCACCCTCCTCCCATGTGCTGTTATACATGTGGCCGTAGTGTAGCAGCCATTGTTGAATCATGTGAAGCCATTATGGATATGCACGCTCCACCTGTTTCTGGGGATGGTAATACTATCTTGGAGGTTCCGTTTATTGGACATTGTCATATTTAATTGTGAGGTTTAATCATACATTTGTGGTGTCCAACCTCTGGGGTTTCTTTATTGCACCTCTCCTAAAGTTCTCAGGTTAAACAAGTGGTGGAAGAAGTATGCAGTTTCCCCACTAGGTGTCAGTATTTTCTATATGTATTATTACTATTGCACAGCTGAAGAAGGTCATGGGTAATTAATGTTTATATCATGTGTTGTGTCCTGACCACTAAGAGGTGCTGTTTCTCTTCTAGCCTATCCTCTCTAGCCTTTCTCTTGCACACACTCATCCCCACCACTCACAGGCAGGTACACAAGTCCCCTGCATGAGGAGTTACACTGGTGGAGGAAGTGCAGTTTAGACTTAGTTTTTCAGAGAGAGAGGGCAGAGACAAGACAGTCCCTGCTGAAGTTAAAACAGGGCCTGGCTTTTGCCAGGACCCTGCCAGGGACACCAAGTTCGTTTAGACTAGGTTTCCAGTGTGGAAAGATGCAGGAGAGTCTAGCTCTCACAGAGAGTTCTTTTAGACAAGCAACCTTTTCTATTATGCAGTGCTAAACTACAAGTAGGGGAGAGCAGCCACCAAGGAACACCCTAGCCCACACCAGGAACGTGTCTAAACAGTGCAGGACAGACCCTGAAGAAAGAGGAGCTGATCCCAGTAGGACAAAGCTACCATAAAGAAAAGGTCTCTGTATCCTGCTGTGCAATGCAGGTAATGTCTCGGACACCTAGCTACACCCAGATAACCACCACTGGGGCTCACGCTACCCAGCTAGGATGGTTCTATGACATTAGGGAGCACAAGGCAGTTAGACATTGTCAAAATGTTAGTACGAGTATCACTTCACTACTACGGCAGAGTACAAGGCTACACTGGGATAGGGCTCCTTTGGAAAACACCAACACTACTCCATATGGTGAGTTACCCAAGTATTGAACAATCCTATATATAAATATCAGTCCCTACAGTATTATGAGGCGGACTAGAACCAGACTTTGGGAGAATACATATCTGTAATGTAGTCAGTGATATATTAGTCAGGTAACAGTACAACTGGATATACAAAGTCCTGATGAAGTGTCCAGGGTCTACAGCGCGGACTTCCAAGAAGAACGCATGGGCTCTCTAGAGAGTTTACACCAATGCGTCTCCGCGTTCAGAGCAGAAGTGCAGCGGGTCGGTGCAGGTGAGAACGGCTCCGGTATGAAATCCTGACAAGTAGGTCAAACCCAGAAGAACCTGTTATGCTTGCAGAAGCTGGACATATTAGTAATAGTAGAAAAGAAGAAAAACAGGGGAGGGAAAGGGGGGGGGGGGGTCCGTGGGTCTCCGCGCGCTCCTGGTGTTGCCCTAGAAACGGCTAAATTCTCTGCTTAGTCCCGTGCTGTCACACTAGATTGGCGGGTCGTCTGCAAGTTGTCTTGTACACGTTGTATCCTGAAATGTTTGCTTCACTTTCTCCTGGATTTGGAGGGTTAGCCTAGCAATAAAAATTTCCTGAACAACAAATGTCCAAAAATAGACGGCGGGAGGGGGTGTAAAGATTCCCAAACTCAGATGGCCCCGCGGGCAGCGGCAGCCAGAAAGTGTAAGAGCTCTCTTGCCCCTCAGTCACACTTATAATTAGTGGGATAAGTCCAGCCAAGCCAATCCCCCACAGGGCCTTATAGGGATCAAAGGTCACGGGGTATGAGCATGCGCATCTCTCCACAATTCTCCTAAAGGATTGTGTTACCGAGCAGGGATCAAAGGTCACGGGGTATGAGCATGCGCATCTCTCCACAATTCTCCTAAAGGATTGTGTTACCGAGCAGGGATCAAAGGTCACGGGGTATAAGCATGCGCATCTCTCCACAATTCTCCTAAAAGATTGTGTTACCGAGCAGGGATCAAAGGTCACGGGGTATGAGCATGCGCATCTCTCCACAATTTTCCTAAAGGATTGTATTACCGAGCAGGGATCAAAGATCACGGGGTATGAGCATGCGCATCTCTCCACAATTCTCCTAAAGGATTGTGTTACCGAGCAGGGATCAAAGGTCACGGGGTATGAGCATGCGCATCTCTCCACAATTTTCCTAAAGGATTGTGTTACTGAGCAGGGATCAAAGGTCACGGGGTATGAGCATGCGCATCTCTCCACAATTCTCCTAAAGGATTGTGTTACCGAGCAGGGATCAAAGGTCACGGGGTATGAGCATGCGCATCTCTCCACAATTCTCCTAAAGGATTGTGTTACCGAGCAGGGATCAAAGGTCACGGGGTATGAGCATGCGCATCTCTCCACAATTCTCCTAAAGGATTGTGTTACCGAGCAGGGATCAAAGGTCACGGGGTATGAGCATGCGCATCTCTCCACAATTCTCCTAAAGGATTGTGTTACCGAGCAGGGCCAGAGACAATGGGCTACGTCTGCTCCTGGTTCTCCACATATGAAACAGGCATCAGATTGCAGAGAGATGGAGAGATATAGGTCGTGTGAAAGAGCCGCATGGTCATCTCCGCGTAACGGGCAGAGGGCAGTGTTTTTACGAGTAATCTAAAATGGACAAGAAGTCGGATATGTCTATGTTCAGACCAGCTTGTGTCCAACGGGCCAGTTGTCTCATTCCAGTACTACGACCACTTCTTATATTGCAGCAACTAGTTGACATTCTGCTTACTACAGATGCTTTTGTTCCCTGATGAACCTGCTGTATGTGTGCGGGAGAAATACGTTGGAACAGGAGTCTATACCTCTCATTGCCGCCATGGAGCAGTAGTGGGTATACTTACTATCACTGCTGTTTCTGTTCTCTGCTGTGGTATCCCTGGAACCGTCGTTGTCCTATATAATATTGGTATCATAGTTACTATATCTTATACTACTGTGGGTTTTATATGTCGTTTTTTATATACTCTTTTCTGTATCTATCACTGAATCTTCGTTGATTGTTATTTTCTCCTGGGCACTTATCATTGGGGAGGGAATGACACTGTGGTTGGGGTCCCCCCTGTTATGGAGGGGAGCACCCCAAAATGCAGGGAAAGAAAGTTGATGGATCAGTGTGCCGACCAGCCCCCCCTCCTTTCCATCTGGACCTCCCCACCATCCGGCCCCTTCTGTAGGCACCCTGGACGGCCACTGATGTAGCATGGTTCTCTATCTGGGACCACATTGTGGACCACGACATTAATAACAGATTTTATATCTAATCTAAGTTAATTCCTTTGTATTTTTAACTGAAGTTCAGAAAGATGAGAAAATACAATGACGGACGTATCAGAACGGCCGAGCACAAGATCTGCGGAGTATTCCTGCAGCAACTAATCACAGCTCAGCTCTCATAGAAACATAAAAGATTGGACAACCCTTAAAGGGACAGACAAGCGATCCAGCTATCGTTAGTGCAGCCTGGCTGCATGATTGATTGACCCTTGTAAAATGGGTGCTGATCTCGCTGATCCCGCTGATCAGCACTGCCGCCTGGGGGTCCATTGAGGTCTCCTTATGTCCGTCAGGTTTTCTTTGTTATGGGCCGACCAAGGTAATAATAGTAGTTTAGGAAACTGCCATAGCAGTCGCGCAGCACGCCATCATACGGGGGGAAAAACGGAGGTTATTTCATCAAAAAGCAGAGGAAAATCGGGAGAACGTTCCAAGTCTGGAACAGGATTCTGTGAGACAGATGCAGCGTTGTATCCTGGTCTTCTTCTCCTTTGTGATGGAATAAAGCACATTTTGTCACGCTGGGGTACTGCGACTTTTGTTGTGTATTTGGGGATCCCTCTCTGCCAGTAACTACATCTGATTTCTTGGAATTCCGGCTTTTTTCCTGACTATATATATATATATATATATATATATATATATATGTATATATATATATATTAAGGATGGTCTGAACCTGCCGAGGCATCAGATTCCCACTGTCTGGCCGCTCCATGCAGCGGGTGGATACAGCGGGAGGACCGTCTGGAAAACTGGGATACAGCCTATGGCTTTGGCTGTATCCCAGTTTTCCAGGCGGCCCTCCCGCTGTGTCCACCCTCTCCACGAAGGAGGAAGACAGCGGGAATCATTGCCGAGAGTTCGGCAGGTTCGGACCATCCCTAATATATATATATATCTTATCATTCCTGCTCTACCGTCATTGTTGTCTCATTAGACCGCTGTAAGGCATCGCATGTCTCTGCTCCGATTCCCAAGGAATCAATGAGAAGTACTGACACAGCACAATATGAGACTGGGGGTTTCAGCTCCTTCCTCATCCCGTAACCATCACTTTTTTGCTCACGTTTTTCCTTCTCGTGATTCCTGCCATATGTTCGGTACGTGGTAATGGTTACGTTTCCTTGTTTAGAGATCTGAGAAATATAAAGTGGGATTAGGATGTGTTTCTGACATTGGACAGGTCTTGGTTGCAGGAATATCAGGACTCCAGCAGCGTCCAAGCTTGGGGAACCTTAAGGCTCTATTGTTCAGTCCGGCATAGATGATAGAATGATTCCGTCCTCCTTAACAAGGACTCAGGACTAGTCGCAAACGTCGTATCTTGACTGAACAATAGAGCCTTAAGGTTCCCCAAGCTTGGACGCTGCTGGAGTCCTGATATCCCTGCTCCTGTTTCTGGGATCCATTGGGACTGTTGGACTTTATCTCTGTTCTAGTTAAAGGTCCTCACTGTAGTATATAATGAAGCTCGGCCTAAGATTACTGATGCGTCTGAATATCAAGATAGAGAGGGTTCTGTTGTATGGATACATATGGAGTTTTCAAGGTCCGGAATTCATCCTAATTTATAGAGATGAGCAAAGCGAATTGGGCGTTTAATTCGCTAAACGCGGTAGCTGCAATAGCGACCACACATGTTAGCTGATACGCAGTTGCGAACATTATACAGTTGCTAATAATTAGCTGTTATGAATATTACGCAGTTGCATGTTAGAAAATGATTGTTATAACCATTCCGATCATTGAACAAATTGTTTGTATCAGCGAACACGAACAATTAGCGACATTTTTGTACAAATATGTTCGCTTGCCACTATTTTTAATGTAATTCGTTTGTATGCATTTTGTGAATATTCACACAAATTCGCAAATATTCGCAAACAAAGCAAAACAAATTTCTGAGTGTTTCGCTCATCTCTACTAATTTATACTATTTTCTACATTGAGAAGAAACTGTACCACAAAACGAGGGGGGACTGCAATGGGGACTCCGGGAACGCCAAGTTATATACATTTATCGGGGGCTTCCAGGTCCTATTCACTGAATGGTCCCCCTGGTGGAAGGAGCATGTTATATATGGTCAATCTGATTATCAGTTACAGGGTGACCCAACTGAAGTTCATTTCTTGGAGCTTTTAAAGGATATGGATACCAGCTTTCTGGGCTGAACTATAAAGATACCCATTATACAATTGCAGTAAGAAATTTACAGTCGGCCGATAAACAAAATGCTGGAGACTGTATCTGTCAGGCTAAGGCGCCGTTCCCACTGAGGAAAGGTAGCGGAATTCCGCGACGGAATTGTCCGCCGCGGAATGCCGTTAGCCTCCCGCTCATAATGGGAGTCTATGGGAAGCGCGCGCTGCTGCTCTGTCCACGCTGAAGAAGGAACATGTTCATTCTTCAGCGCGGACAGGGTAGGAGCGCGCGCCTAGGAGACTAGAGGTCAAGAAAGGGCAAATTCTAAAAAGTTTCTTATCAGTGAAACTAAAAAGAATTTGGATCTGCTAAGATAAATGCCTAAAAGGACAAAAAAAAACAACTTTTAGATAATAAAAAAACAAAACAAAAGCTTCAAGAAAGCTTCTTCTATGAGATCCAGCAGATTTCCTTCAGACCTTAGGGCCCTATTCCACTGGACGATTATCGTTCAGATTATCGTTAAATCGTTCGAATCTAAACGATAATCGTTCGGTTGAAATGCAGTTAACGATTAACGACCGAACGAGAAATCGTTGATCGCTTTATAAGACCTGGACCTATTTTTATCGTTGCTCGTTCGCAAATCGTTCGCGTTGAATAAGACATCGTTCGGTCGTTCGCAATAGATACGAATGCAATAGCGAATAAATAGCGAAGAAAAAACGATCGCAATTACGATCATAAGTAACGATTATCGTTCAATGGAAATGAGTGAACGTTTTCAGGTCTTTCGCAATAGTGGTCGTTTGCGATCGTTAATCGTTAATGATATGCAAACGATAATCGTCCAGTGGAATAGGGCCCTAACACTGTGCCCAATAATCTGTAGCTCAGGTTATTAGGAGGTTTGTCCCATCTGTGACTGCAATACACACCAGCTATAATTAATGCCGCTGCTCTGCATGATTAACCCTTTGATGATCAGGCCAATCTCCGTTTACGCACTTTCGTTTTTTTCTCCTCGTGTATATCAGGCCATAGCACTTTTTCACCTAAAGACCCACAAGAAGCCTCATTTCTTGCGACACCAATTGTACTTTACAATGACAGACTTCATTTTCCATAAAAGATGCAAAACCAGAAAAAGAAATTGTGTGATGAAATTGAAGAAAAAAACAACAACCTTTCTTTTTATTTTCAGAAGGTTTTATGTTTACACTGTTCGTCATGTGATAAAACTGACACGTTATCTATGTTTCTCAAGTCAGAACAATTACAACGATATGTAACATACTGTATATAACTTTCTTTATTTAACGGCTTCTAAAAAATGAAAACCTCCTTTAAAAAATTTGTTTAAAATTGTTCTAATCGCCCCCTTATAACACTGTTATCCTGTGCTCTATTCCCTCTGTATAACGCTGTTATCCTGTGCTCTATTCCCTCCTTATAACGCTGTTATCCTGTGCTCTATTCCCTCTGTATAACGCTGTTATCCTGTGCTCTATTCCCTCCTTATAACGCTGTTATCCTGTGCTCTATTCCCCTATGTATAACACTGTTATCCTGTGCTCTATTCCCCTCTGTATAACGCTGTTATCCTGTGCTCTATTCCCTCTGTATAACACTGTTATCCTGTGCTCTATTCCCTCTGTATAACGCTGTTATCCTGTGCTCTATTCCCCTCCTTATAACGCTGTTATCCTTTGCTCTATTCCCTCTGTATAACGCTCTTATCCTTTGCTCTATTCCCCTCCATATAACGCTGCTATCCTGTGCTCTATTCCCTCTGTATAACACTGTTATCCTTTGCTCTATTCCCTCTGTATAACACTGTTATCCTGTGCTCTATTCCCTCCATATAACACTGTTATCCTGTGCTCTATTCCCTCCATATAACACTGTTATCCTGTGCTCTATTCCCCCTGTATAACGCTGTTATCCTGTGCTCTATTCCCTCTGTATAACGCTGTTATCCTGTGCTCTATTCCCTCTGTATAACGCTGTTATCCTGTGCTCTATTCCCTCTGTATAACGCTGTTATCCTGTGCTCTATTCCCTCTGTATAACGCTGTTATCCTTTGCTCTATTCCCTCTGTATAACACTGTTATCCTGTGCTCCATTCCCCTCCATATAACGCTGTTATCCTGTGCTCTATTCCCTCTGTATAACGCTGTTATCCTGTGCTCTATTCCCTCTGTATAACGCTGTTATCCTGTGCTCTATTCCCTCCATATAACACTGTTATCCTGTGCTCTATTCCCTCTGTATATCGCTGTTATCCTGTGCTCTATTCCCTCTGTATAACACTTATCCTTTGCTCTATTCCCTCTGTATAACGCTGTTATCCTGTGCTCTATTCCCCCCATATAACACTGTTATCCTGTGCTCTATTCCCTCTGTATATCGCTGTTATCCTGTGCTCTATTCCCTCTGTATAACACTGTTATCCTGTGCTCTATTCCCTCTGTATAACGCTGTTATCCTTTGCTCTATTCCCCCCATATAACACTGTTATCCTGTGCTCTATTCCCTCTGTATAACGCTGTTATCCTGTGCTCTATTCCCCCCATATAACACTGTTATCCTGTGCTCTATTCCCTCTGTATATCGCTGTTATCCTGTGCTCTATTCCCTCTGTATAACACTGTTATCCTGTGCTCTATTCCCTCTGTATAACGCTGTTATCCTTTGCTCTATTCCCCCCATATAACGCTGTTATCCTGTGCTCTATTCCCTCTGTATAACGCTGTTATCCTGTGCTCTATCCCCTCCTTATAACGCTGTTATCCTGTGCTCTATTCCCCTCTGTATAACGCTGTTATCCTTTGCTCTATTCCCTCTGTATAACGCTGTTATCCTGTGCTCTATTCCCTCTGTATAACACTGTTTTCCTGTGCTCTATTCCCTCTGTATAACACTGTTATCCTGTGTTCTATTCCCTCCATATAACACTGTTATCCTGTGCTCTATTCCCTCTGTATAACCCTGTTATCCTGTGCTCTATTCCCTCTGTATAACGCTGTTATCCTGTGCTCTATCCCCTCCTTATAACGCTGTTATCCTGTGCTCTATCCCCTCCTTATAACGCTGTTATCCTGTGCTCTATTCCCCTCCATATAACACTGTTATCCTTTGCTCTATTCCCTCTGTATAACACTGTTATCCTGTGCTCTATTCCCTCTGTATAACGCTGTTATCCTTTGCTCTATTCCCTCTGTATAACGCTGTTATCCTGTGCTCTATTCCCTCTGTATAACGCTGTTATCCTGTGCTCTATTCCCTCTGTATAACACTGTTATCCTTTGCTCTATTCCCTCTGTATAACGCTGTTATCCTTTGCTCTATTCCCTCTGTATAACGCTGTTATCCTTTGCTCTATTCCCTCTGTATAACCCTGTTATCCTGTGCTCTATTCCCTCTGTATAACGCTGTTATCCTGTGCTCTATCCCCTCCTTATAACGCTGTTATCCTGTGCTCTATCCCCTCCTTATAACGCTGTTATCCTGTGCTCTATTCCCCTCCATATAACACTGTTATCCTTTGCTCTATTCCCTCTGTATAACGCTGTTATCCTTTGCTCTATTCCCTCTGTATAACGCTGTTATCCTGTGCTCTATTCCCTCTGTATAACGCTGTTATCCTGTGCTCTATTCCCTCTGTATAACACTGTTATCCTTTGCTCTATTCCCTCTGTATAACGCTGTTATCCTTTGCTCTATTCCCTCTGTATAACGCTGTTATCCTTTGCTCTATTCCCTCTGTATAACGCTGTTATCCTGTGCTCTATTCCCCTCCTTATAACGCTGTTATCCTGTGCTCTATTCCCTCCTTATAACACTGTTATCCTGTGCTCTATTCCCCTCCATATAACGCTGTTATCCTTTGCTCTATTCCCTCTGTATAACACTGTTATCCTGTGCTCTATTCCCTCCATATAACGCTGTTATCCTGTGCTCTATTCCCCTCCTTATAACATTGTTATCCTGTGCTCTATTCCCCTCTGTATAACGCTGTTATCCTTTGCTCTATTCCCTCCTTATAACACTGTTATCCTGTGCTCTATTCCCTCTGTATAACGCTGTTATTCTTTGCTCTATTCCCCCTGTATAACACTGTTATCCTTTGCTCTATTCCCTCTGTATAACGCTGTTATCCTGTGCTCTATTCCCCTCCTTATAACGCTGTTATCCTGTGCTCTATCCCTCTGTATAACACTGTTATCCTGTGCTCTATTCCCCCTCCTTATAACACTGTTATCCTGTGCTCTATTCCCTCTGTATAACACTGTTATCCTGTGCACTATCCCTCTGTATAACACTGTTATCCTGTGCTCTATTCCCCCTCCTTATAACACTGTTATCCTGTGCTCTATTCCCCCTCCTTATAACACTGTTATCCTGTGCTCTATTCTCTCTGTATAACGCTGTTATCCTTTGCTCTATTCCCTCTGTATAACACTGTTATCCTGTGCTCTATTCCCCCGTATAACGCTGCTATCCTTTGCTCTATTCCCTCTTTATAACGCTGTTATCCTGTGCTCTATTCCCCTCTGTATAACGCTGTTATCCTGTGCTCTATTCCCTCTGTATAACACTGTTATCCTGTGCTCTATTCCCTCTGTATAACACTGTTATCCTGTGCTCTATTCCCTCTGTATAACGCTGTTATCCTGTGCTCTATTCCCCTCTGTATAACGCTGTTATCCTGTGCTCTATTCCCTCTGTATAACACTGTTATCCTGTGCTCTATTCCCCCTCCTTATAACACTGTTATCCTGTGCTCTATTCCCCTCCTTATAACGCTGTTATCCTGTGCTCTATTCCCTCTGTATAATACTGTTATCCTGTGCTCTATTCCCTCTGTATAACGCTGCTATCATTTGCTGAGACAGAAGCAGCTTTTGTCCGCCAAGAAATGTCGGAATGGTCACAGTCAACTAAACTATAACCTGATTTGTAATCTATTAAACCACCAAGCCCAATTCTCGGATAAGCCGTCTGTGGAGAAGCAGAAAACGTGTCCTCCCTTCTGCAGGAGAGAATCATTCTTTTGGGAAGGAATCGTAACGCGGAGCATTAAGTAAACCAACGCTGTCATTAGTGCAAATGTCAAACTCATTAGAGCAGATGTTTCAGCTGAACATCACTACGCGGCAAAAGCGGAGAACAAATGGGCCGTCTGATTCAGTGCGTTATATGAAGAGTCAGAAACCGATGTATAAAGTACGGGAGAGATTTCACGTCCAACATGCAGAGAAGTTCAGTCTTCTCTACAGGGAATCAATTCTACAAAACCAGAGAGAATACAGAATCTCTCCCATCTCCCACCTTGGATGTCCCTCGTCATCATACCAGTAAGAATTATACTGGTTCAGTTCCGGTGTGTGTTCTTGGTCATCTGTGTCACTATGTATATTAATATGTATTTATACTGCCCGGCTGTAGTCACCCAAGGGATACTGTTTTTGTACCTCATGGTCTGTGCCAGCCTATGAGAGATGCTGTTCTTTCTCTACCTATCTCTATTCTCTTTTCTTCTCACACTGTCTTCTGCACCACTCACAGAGGTTGTTACATACACCCTGTAGGAAGTAGTCACATGTGGAGGGGAAGTGTAGTTCAGTTCTTCTCTGATTTTCTGAGCAGTAGCACACACAGATCAGGAATCCCTGCTGAGTTAGCCCGAGCCTGGCTCTACCAGGTTCCCTGTCCGGAACAGACCATCTGTAGTGAACAGGCACGTATGGAGAACACAGAGACTTTCTTTCTTGGAGCAACAATGCAGAGCTAAACACCTACAGAGAGGACAAGTCAGAGATCACTCTAATCCACGCCGTGAACTTCTCTAAAAGTGCAGGACAGTATCCTAAAGCAGAGGAACTCATCCGGATAAAGCAAAGCTACCACAAAGGTCTACATACTCAGATAACTAGGACTCCTCCTACTCCTGTACCAGTCACTACACTGATGTCTCCTCCTCCCCCTGTACCAGTCACTACACTGATGTCTCCTCCTCCTCCTCCTGTACCAGTCACTACACTGATGTCTCCTCCTCCTCCTCCTGTACCAGTCACTACACTGATGTCTCCTCCTCCTCCTCCTGTACCAGTCACTACACTGATGTCTCCTCCTCCTGTACCAGTCACTACACTGATGTCTCCTCCTTCTCCTGTACCAGTCACTACACTGATGTCTCCTCCTCCTCCTGTACCACTCACTACACTGATGTCTCCTCCTCCTCCTGTACCAGTCACTACACTAATGTCTCCTCCTCCTCCTGTACCAGTCACTACACTGATGTCTCCTCCTTCTCCTGTACCAGTCACTACACTGATGTCTCCTCCTCCTGTACCAGTCACTACACTGATGTCTCCTTCTCCTGTACCAGTCACTACACTGATGTCTCCTCCTCCTGTACCAGTCACTACACTGATGTCTCCTCCTCCTCCTGTACCTGTCACTACACTGATGTCTCCTCCTCCTCCTGTACCACTCACTACACTGATGTCTCCTCCTCCCCCTGTACCAGTCACTACACTGATGTCTCCTCCTCCTCCTGTACCTGTCACTACACTGATGTCTCCTCCTCCTCCTGTACCAGTCACTACACTGATGTCTCCTCCTCCTCCTGTACCTGTCACTACACTGATGTCTCCTCCTTCTCCTGTACCAGTCACTACACTGATGTATCCTCCTCCTCCTGTACCACTCACTACACTGATGTCTCCTCCTCCTCCTGTACCAGTCACTACACTAATGTCTCCTCCTCCTCCTGTACCAGTCACTACACTGATGTCTCCTCCTTCTCCTGTACCAGTCACTACACTGATGTCTCCTCCTCCTGTACCAGTCACTACACTGATGTCTCCTCCTCCTGTACCAGTCACTACACTGATGTCTCCTCCTCCTGTACCAGTCACTACACTGATGTCTCCTCCTCCTCCTGTACCTGACACTACACTGATGTCTCCACCTGTACCAGTCACTACACTGATGTCTCCTCCCCCTGTACCAGTCACTACACTGATGTCTCCTCCTCCTGTACCAGTCACTACACTGATGTCTCCTCCTCCTCCTGTACCAGTCACTACACTGATGTCTCCTCCTCCCCCTGTACCAGTCACTACACTGATGTCTCCTTCTCCCCCTGTACCAGTCACTACACTGATGTCTCCTCCTCCTCCTGTACCAGTCACTACACTGATGTCTCCTCCTCCTCCTGTACCAGTCACTACACTGATGTCTCCTCCTCCTCCTGTACCAGTCACTACACTGATGTCTCCTCCTCCTGTACCAGTTACTACACCGATGTCTCCTCCTCCTGTACCAGTCACTACACTGATGTCTCCTCCTCCTGTACCAGTCACTACACCGATGTCTCCTCCTTCTCCTGTACCAGTCACTACACTGATGTCTCCTCCTCCCCCTGTACCAGTCACTACACTGATGTCTCCTCCTCCTGTACCAGTCACTACACTGATGTCTCCTCCTTCTCCTGTACCAGTCACTACACTGATGTCTCCTCCTCCTGTACCAGTCACTACACTGATGTTTCCTCCTTCTCCTGTACCAGTCACTACACTGATGTCTCCTCCTCCCCCTGTACCAGTCACTACACTGATGTCTCCTCCTCCTCCTGTACCAGTCACTACACTGATGTCTCCTCCTTCTCCTGTACCAGTCACTACACTGATGTCTCCTCCTGTACCAGTCATTACACTGATGTCTCCTCCTCCTCCTGTACCAGTCACTACACTGATGTCTCCTCCTCCTCCTGTACCAGTCACTACACTGATGGCTCCTCCTGTACCAGTCACTACACTGATGTCTCCTCCTCCTGTACCAGTCACTACACTGATGTCTCCTCCTTCTCCTGTACCAGTCACTACACTGATGTCTCCTCCTTCTCCTGTACCAGTCACTACACTGATTTCTCCTCCTCCTGTACCAGTCACTACACTGATGTCTCCTCCTCCTGTACCAGTCACTACACTGATGTCTCCTCCTATTCCTGTACCAGTCACTACACCGATGTCTCCTCCTCCCCCTGTACCAGTCACTACACTGATGTCTCCTCCTCCTGTACCAGTCACTACACTGATGTCTCCTCCCCCTTTACCAGTCACTACACTGATGTCTCCTCCTGTACCAGTCACTACACTGATGTCTCCGCCCCCTGTACCAGTCACTACACTGATGTCTCCTCCTCCTGTACCAGTCACTACACTGATGTCTCCTCCTGTACCAGTCACTACACTGATGTCTCCTCCTCCTCCTGTACCAGTCACTACACTGATGTCTCCTCCTCCTGTAACAGTCACTACACTGATGTCTCCTCCTCCTGTACCAGTCACTACACTGATGTTTCCTCCTCCTCCTCCTGTACCAGTCACTACACTGATGTCTCCTCCTCCTCCTGTACCAGTCACTACACTGATGTTTCCTCCTTCTCCTGTACCAGTCACTACACTGATGTCTCCTCCTCCTGTACCAGTCACTACACTGATGTCTCTTCCTCCTGTACCAGTCACTACACTGATGTCTCCTCCTCCTCCTGTACCAGTCACTACACTGATGTCTCCTCCTCCTCCTGTACCAGTCACTACACTGATGTCTCCTCCTCCTCCTGTACCAGTCACTACACTGATGTCTCCTCCTCCTGTACCAGTCACTACACTGATGTCTCCTCCTGTACCAGTCACTACACTGATGTCTCCTCCTCCTGTACCAGTCACTACACTGATGTCTCCTCCTCTTCCTGTACCAGTCACTACACTGATGTCTCCTCCTCCCCCTGTACCAGTCACTACACTGATGTCTCCTCCTGTACCAGTCACTACACTGATGTCTCCTCCTTCTCCTGTACCAGTCACTACACTGATGTCTCCTCGTCCTCCTGTACCAGTCACTACACTGATGTCTCCTTCTCCTTCTGTACCAGTCACTACACTGATGTTTCCTCCTTCTCCTGTACCAGTCACTACACTGATGTCTCCTCCTCCTGCACCAGTCACTACACTGATGTCTCCTCCTCCTCCTGTACCAGTCACTACACTGATGTCTCCTCCTCCTGTACCAGTCACTACACTGATGTCTCCTCCTCCTCCTGTACCAGTCACTACACTGATGTCTCCTCCTCCTCCTGTACCAGTCACTACACTGATGTCTCATCCTCCTGTACCAGTCACTACACTGATGTCTCGTCCTGTACCAGTCACTACACTGATGTCTCATTCTCCTGTACCAGTCACTATACTGATGTCTCCCCCTTCTCCTGTACCAGTCACTACACTGATGTCTCCTCCTCCTCCTGTACCAGTCACTACACTGATGTCTCCTCCTCCTCCTGTACCAGTCACTACACTCATGTCTCCTCCTCCTCCTGTACCAGTCACTACACTGATGTCTCCTCCTGTACCAGTCACTACACTGATGTTTCCTCCTCCTCCTGTACCAGTCACTACACTGATGTCTCCTCCTCCTGTACCAGTCACTACACTGATGTCTCCTCCTCCTCCTCCTGTACCAGTCACTACACTGATGTCTCCTCCTATACCAGTCAGTACACTGATGTCTCCTCCTCCTGTACCAGTCACTACACCGATGTCTCCTCCTCCTCCTGTACCAGTCACTACACTGATGTCTCCTCCTCTTCCTGTACCAGTCACTACACTGATGTCTCCTCCTCCTGTACCAGTCACTACACCGATGTCTCCTCCTCCTCCTGTACCAGTCACTACACTGATGTCTCCTCCTCCTCCTGTACCAGTCACTACACTGATGTCTCCTCCTCCTGTACCAGTCACTACACTGATGTCTCCTCCTCCTGTACCAGTCACTACACTGATGTCTCCTCCTCCTCCTCCTGTACCAGTCACTACACCGATGTCTCCTCCTCCTGTACCAGTCACTACACTGATGTCTCCTCCTCCTGTACCAGTCACTACACCGATGTCTCCTCCTCCTCCTGTACCAGTCACTACACTGATGTCTCCTCCTCTTCCTGTACCAGTCACTACACTGATGTCTCCTCCTCCTCCTGTACCAGTCACTACACTGATGTCTCCTCCTCCTGTACCAGTCGCTACACTGATGTCTCCTCCTCCTCTACCAGTCACTACACTGATGTCTCCTCCTCCTGTACCAGTCACTACACTGATGTCTCCTCCTCCTCCTGTACCAGTCACTACACTGATGTCTCCTCCTCCTCCTCCTGTACTCCTGTACCAGTCACTACACTGATGTCTCCTACTCCTCCTGTACCAGTCACTACACTGATGTCTCCTCCTCCTCCTGTACCAGTCACTACACTGATGTCTCCTCCTCCTCCTGTACCAGTCACTACACTGATGTCTCCTCCTCCTGTACCAGTCACTACACTGATGTCTCCTCCTCCTCCTGTACCAGTCACTACACTGATGTCTCCTCCTCCTCCTGTACCAGTCACTACACTGATGTCTCCTCCTCCTCCTCCTCCTCCTCCTCCTCCTCCTCCTGTACCAGTCACTACACTGATGTCTCCTCCTCCTCCTCCTCCTCCTCCTCCTGTACCAGTCACTACACTGATGTCTCCTCCTCCTCCTCTTGTACCAGTCACTACACTGATGTCTCCTCCTCCTCCTGTACCAGTCACTACACTGATGTCTCCTCTTTCTCCTGTACCAGTCACTACACTGATATCTCCTCCTCCTCCTGTACCAGTCACTACACTGATGTCTCCTCCTCCTCCTCCTGTACCAGTCACTATACTGATGTCTCCTCCTCCTGTACCAGTCACTACACTGATGTCTCCTCCTCCTCCTGTACCAGTCACTACACTGATGTCTCCTCCTCCTTCTGTACCAGTCACTACACTGATGTCTCCTCCTCCTCCTGTACCAGTCACTACACTGATATCTCCTCCTCCTCCTGTACCAGTCACTACACTGATGTCTCCTCCTCCTCCTGTACCAGTCACTACACTGATGTCTCCTCCTCCCCCTGTACCAGTCACTACACTGATGTCTCCTCCTCCTCCTGTACCAGTCACTACACTGATGTCTCCTCCTCCTCCTCCTGTACCAGTCACTACACTGATGTCTCCTCCTCCTCCTGTACCAGTCACTACACTGATGTCTCCTCCTCCTCCTGTACCAGTCACTACACTGATGTCTCCTCCTCCTCCTGTACCAGTCACTACACTGATGTCTCCTCCTCCCCCTGTACCAGTCACTACACTGATGTCTCCTCCTCCTCCTGTACCAGTCACTACACTGATGTCTCCTCCTCCTCCTCCTGTACCAGTCACTACACTGATGTCTCCTCCTCCTCCTGTACCAGTCACTACACTGATGTCTCCTCCTCCTCCTGTACCAGTCACTGCACTGATGTCTCCTCCTCCTCCTGTACCAGTCACTACACTGATGTCTCCTCCTCCTCCTGTACCAGTCACTACACTGATGTCTCCTCCTGTACCAGTTACTACACTGATGTCTCCTCCTGTACCAGTCACTACACTGATGTCTCCTCCTCCTGTACCAGTCACTACACTGATGTCTCCTCCTCCTCCTGTACCAGTCACTACACTGATGTCTCCTCCTCCTGTACCAATCACTACACTGATGTCTCATCCTCCTCCTGTACCAGTCACTACACTGATGTCTCCTCCTGTACCAGTCACTACACTGATGTCTCCTCCTCCTCCTATACCAGTCACTACACTGATGTCTCCTCCTCCTCCTGTACCAGTCACTACACTGATGTCTCCTCCTCCTCCTGTACCAGTCACTACACTGATGTCTCCTCCTCCTCTACCAGTCACTACACTGATGTCTCCTCCTCCTGTACCAGTCACTACACTCATGTCTCCTCCTCCTCCTGTACCAGTCACTACACTGATGTCTCCTCCTCCTGTACCAGTCACTACACTGATGTCTCCTCCTCCTGTACCAGTCACTACACTGATGTCTCCTCCTCCTCCTGTACCAGTCACTACACTGATGTCTCCTCCTCCTGTACCAGTCACTACACTGATGTCTCCTCCTCCTCCTGTACCAGTCACTACACTGATGTCTCCTCCTCCTCCTGTACCAGTCACTACACTGATGTCTCCTCCTCCTGTACCAGTCACTACACTGATGTCTCCTCCTCCTCCTGTACCAGTCACTACACTGATGTCTCCTCCTCCTCTACCAGTCACTACACTGATGTCTCCTCCTCCTCCTGTATCAGTCACTACACTGATGTCTCCTCTCCTGTACCAGTCACTACACTGATGTCTCCTCCTCCTCCTGTACCAGTCACTACACTGATGTCTCCTCCTCCTGTACCAGTCACTACACTGATGTCTCCTCCTCCTGTACCAGTCACTACACTGATGTCTCCTCCTCCTCCTGTACCAGTCACTACACTGATGTCTCCTCCTCCTCCTGTACCAGTCACTACACTGATGTCTCCTCCTCCTCCTGTACCTGTCACTACACTGATGTCTCCTCCTCCTCCTGTACCAGTCACTACACTGATGTCTCCTCCTCCTCCTGTACCAGTCACTACACTGATGTCTCCTCCTCCTGTACCAGTCACTACACTGATGTCTCCTCCTCCTCCTGTACCAGTCACTACAATGCTTCTGTAACATTATATGGTTTCACACATTGTTTTAGTTTAATTTAAAATTACGGTCACATTACCATTCTTTTTCATGTGTCTGGGAGCCTAGCCTTAATGTGCCAGAGACCTTAGCCTTAAGGCTCTATTCCACGGAACGATTATCGGCCGTTACGGCCGATAATCGACCCGTGGAATAGAAGGCAGCGACCAGCAGACATCGTTCATGTCGGCTGATCGCTGCAGTGTTTTTTTCAATATGTTTAAAAACAAATGACTAATACAGCAACGATCTGCTGCCGTCGCTCCGTGGAATAGGAGCGTTGGCAGCAGACCTTGCTGTATGCTATGGGCTGCCTGGACGATCTAGTGATTGCCCGGGCAGCCCCCCCGCAGCTCCCCCCGGCCCTTCTCGGACTCACCTGCTTGCTGCTGCCGTGTGGAATAGCGGCGGCAGTGAGCGGGGAACGAGGAGCAAACGAGCGCTAAGAGTGCTCGTTTGCTCCTCAAGTCGGCATGTGGAATAGGGAATTTACTGTGTGGGAGAGCCTAGTCTTACTGTATGTGAGAGCCTATCCTTACTGTATGTGAGAGCCTAGTCTTACTGTATGTGAGAGCCTAGCCTTACTGTATGTGAGAGCCTAGCCTTACTGTATGTGAGAGCCTAGCCTTACTGTATGTGAGAGCCTAGCCTTACTGTGCATGAACATAGCCCGAGGGGGTTATTCTACCACTACCAATTTTTACATTTCAGAGGACCCGATATCTGGAGAACGCGGTGGATAAGCATACCAACAATAACTTATACCCTTATACCACCAATCCCTTATCCCCTTATGCCAACAATAACTTTTCCCCTTATACCAACAATAACTTATACTCTTATACCAACAATAACTTATCCCCTTATACCACCAATCCCTTATACCCTTATACCAACAATAACTTATACTCTTATACCATTAATATCTTATACCCTTATACCAACTATCCCTTATACCACCAATCCCTTATCCCCTTCTACCAACAATATCTTATACCAACCATACCTTATCCTCCTATACCAACAATCCCTTATACCAACCATACCTTATACCCTATTATCAACAATCCCTTATCCCCTTATACCAACAATATCTTATGCCCTTATACTAACAATATCTTATACCCTTATACCAACAAAACCTTATACCCCTATACCAACAATCCCCTATACCCGACTTCTTGGTGATGTAGATTATTTTGGTTGAAGAATAATACGATTAGGGATAAAAGTCACATATTGGGAACGTTATTATTGTTCTGGCGGCTAAAACAGACAGATGACTTATTTTAGATTGGGTTTTCTTATCAGACAAGTGATGTGACAATCCCTTTAAGTAGCAGACAAGTAATGTGACAATCCCTTTAAGTAGCAGACAAGTAAACAGCTTATTCTGAGCCTCGTACTTCATGGTCAGTGGCATTTATTCCGATTAGGAAATCTTTCATGTTTAATGCCTCTACTTAAAAAGCGGTGGGGGGGCCGGAGGAAAGCGACGTGGAGAGCAAGGTCTAAGGTAAATCGCAGATAGCGAGGGGGAAACTCTCCATGAAATTATAATAAAAGAGATTTTATTATCAACTCAGGACAGATTCCAAATCAAAGGCGTATGCTAATAACAGCCGGCTCTCCCCGCGCCATTCATTGGAAATGTATTTAACTTCAATTGATCTAATTAACAGCCAATCACATCTCCAAGACGTTGGATATGTCTTAAAATCCCACATAATTGCCTTTAAATGGCGGAGCCGTCTGCTGCCTTAGACTCCAACATTAACAATTATTTATTTCAGACTATTCAGAGATATTGCCGCTTCTGGGCGGAACGCCGATTCCTCCGAGGTAAACGGTTATGGAAACGTTTCTTGTGTTAAGTCAGAATCATTTGGTAATTGTATTCCTTAAATGACTGTTCAATTAGACGACTAGATAGATGTATCTATTGTTATACGGAAGGTTTTCTATGAGGAATTACTGGAGGATTTTGGGGCCTCATCAGTTTCAAAATTTCAAATGCAGAATCTGCACCAAAAGTCCACAAAAAGTTACGGTATAATGTCAGTCCACAGGTTATCCTGGTGAAGCATTAATCCAGTCTAATAAAACCTTAGGATAGTCCATCAATTGGGGGGTTCCAACTCATGGCTCCCCTGCAGACCAGCTGTTTGGAGAGGCAATGGTTCTCATGTAATGCTGCCTGTTGTACAGTGGATCATTATACTACAGCATTGTCCCACATTGTCTCATACTACTGTGGTGTCCCACCAGGGGTGTTGCTATTGGTTACACCCTTCGCAAAAGTCTGTACTCATATATGTAAGTGGTGATGTAGCAGTACCAAAGTTTTACCACTAGATGTCGTTAACGCAAGTATGTATACCTAGCTATTGCACAGTTGTAGAAGTTAAAGGGTTATTGGTTTTTTTGTGTGTATCACATGGATCTGTACACCAATGAGGGTTCTTTCTTCTTCTTTCCTATCACCTTTCTCTTTACATCTTTCATACGCACTCCTCACCCACTCACAGCACACCTTACATGTGCTGTAGGGAGGAAGTCACATTGGTAGAGGAAATGTAGGGTCTTTCTCCTTTGGATTGTGTAGAGGAAGGAAGTAAGCTAGAATGCTTCCTACCGCAGCCAAGTTGGGCCCTGACTCCTGCCAGGTCCCCAGTCAAGGGAGTTCTGGTCCAGACATTAAGCAGAGCACATGCACACACTAGACCCAGACGCAGTTTCCCTCAAGTAACACTACTAAACACTATGCAGTGTTTAGCGCTGTTCGATCATCTCTAGTAGCGACTTACGTTCAGGTTTGTACAACCTCAAACAATCAGTATTTGACTCCCGCAGTCTTCCTGTTCTGTGGGGAAGGTGGAGACAGCCCGAGTCCCGCCTGGAAAACAGGTTGCAGACAGGCAGAAAAACCCGTCAATCACACGGACAACACAGCTGCATAATCAAGTCCAGAAGCTTCTCAGCTTAACTCCTGCATTGCCGGAAGCTGATAAGCAATCGGGTGTGGCACACAAAAGCAAACACCAGGCCCAGTTCACACCAGGCTACTGCACATTTCTGACAGTTGTTAGAAGCCTATGCACTCTATCTTGGAGCGCGGGTGTAAGCAGGGAACCCTCAGCATTCCGCTCATCCCAGGTAACAAGGTCTGGGGCTTGTGTCGCCCTCTAGAACGGATCACCCGACATTGGTGGGCAGTAGGTGGTGCAAAGACCAAAGAGTCAAAACACAGGCACAAGTATTCTCTCTATACTTTCAAGTATTCTTCTATTTCTACCTCTGAAGCTCCGGTAGAGCACAGTACTACTTGGGTTGGAACTCTCTCTACATCCTCCTCTCTACTTTTCTGAACTTTTTACCTCTCAGCACGCAACCCAGCCAGCATGCTCCACTCTCAGTACAGTTCTGGTCTATCAAGTATAAAGTACCATCTCAAGGCAAAGCTGTATTACTGTACCTGCTTTCTACATCAAGTAAACAGATTTTATTTAATGTAACGGGACTCTGTGGTTCTTCACTAAGCGCCTACACAGTGACAACACCTTCCTTGGGTCATTTCCCCTTTCTGTGGGTGGCAGTGCCAATAGTCCGGGTGGGTCACTACTCCACTCTGGACCACCGTGATAATTGCCCAAGGGACCCCGCAACAGCCCGGCAGCCTATTGTCCACAGAGGAAAAAGGTATACCGGGCCAATAAAATAAAAGCAGGTGTGCCACCATACCTGTGTGCCCAACCGACACTGGCGTCATGACAAATTACCACCGGACAGGGCTATACCTCGGCCAACCACCACTCCGGAGTGGTGTCACACCTAACCATCTGGCAAGTGACTGGCCTTGCCTCTACACCGGAGGTCACCACACTAAAGCATTGTCCCAGTCACATAATCAGGACAATTCTGCAACACTTTTCACGGCCACTAGAAATATTACGGTCTCCCTATATAGTTATAATATACAGGGGTGCATGATTTCACTATAACAATTGTTTATTTTACCTCCTGGACTTCCCAGGTTTTTTTATGGCAGCACCAGCAACTTGAGGTACGGCCAGTTGGCGTTGTTTCTTGTCTGTTGTCGCCTTACGAGCCCTTTCTTGGGAGCATCCCGCATGTACTGTAACCAGCGCTGGCCGCCCCACCACATTACAGGACATTCCACTGGTTGGAGACACCATACCCAGGATCACCTGTACCCCAAAACCTCGAGGTGATCTGCACAAAGCCCAAGGGGCAGAAGGGTGAGCACTGAATCTGTTTACCTGCTATACGTCATATACCTTTATGGTATCACACGAGGTGCCGCCTACTGCCTTCATATTTCTTTCATTTCTTATATGAGTAGGCTCGCAGCTGATGGACGGAAAGCATTAGCATGTCCTGTCTGTTGGGGGTCCGTGGGGCCTTATAGCCCTATTCCACGGGCCGTTTTAGAGGAGCAAACGAGCGCTATTAGCGCTCGTTTGCTCCTCGTTCGCCGCTCGCTGCCGCCGCTATTCAACGCGGCGGCAGCGAGCGGGTGAGTGCGGGAGGGGCGGCGGGGGGCTGCGGGGGGGCTGCCCGGGGGATCGCTGATCGTCCGGGCAGCCCATAAGATACAGCAGCGTCTGCTGCCGATGCTCCTATTCAGCGGAGCGACGGCAGCAGATCGCTGCTATATCAGTCGCTTGTTTTTCAACATGTTGAAAAACAAGCGACTGCAACGATCAGCCGACATGAACGATGTCGGCTGATCGTTGCACTCTATTCCACGGAACGATTATCGTCCGTAGCGGTCGATATCGTCCGAAAATGAACGATAATCGTTCCGTGGAATAGGGCCATTAGTCACGAGTCTTAGGAATAGCCAGATATCCCTCCTGGATATCGCAATGCTAATGGTGTCTCCTACTGGGGGGATGAACCAAAGCACCCTATTATGTAGCCCACTAAGTCCCAGCCCCCATTAGCCAGAATGCTGCTTGATACTGATGAGGGGCAATACCCTGGGGCAGCTGTCTGTGATTGGATACCCCGGGGCAGCTGTCTGTGATTGGATACCCCGGGGCAGCTGTCTGTGATTGGATACCCTGGGGCAGCTGTCTGTGATTGGATACCCCGGGGCAGCTGTCTGTGATTGGATACCCCAGGGCAGCTGTCAGTGATTGGATAACCCGGGGCAGCTGTCTGTGATTGGATACCCCGGGGCAGCTGTCTGTGGATGGATACCCTGGGGCAGCTGTCTGTGGATGGATACCCCGGGGCAGCTGTCTGTGGATGGATACCCCGGGGCAGCTGTATGTGGATGGATACCCCGGGGCAGCTGTCTGTGGATGGATACCCCGGGGCAGCTGTCTGTGGATGGATACCCCAGGGCGGCTGTCTGTGGAAGGATACCCTGGGGCAGCTGTCTGTGGATGGATACCCCGGGGCAGCTGTCTGTGGATGGAGACCCCGGGGCAGCTGTCTGTGGATGGAAACCCCGGGGCAGCTGTCTGTGGATGGGTACCCCGGGGAGGTTGTCTGTGGATGGATACCTGGGGCAGCTGCCTGTGGATGGAGACCCCGGGGCGGCTGTCTGTGGATGGATACCCCGGGGCAGCTGTCTGTGGATGGATACCCCGGGGAGGCTGTCTGTGGATGGATACCCCGGGGCAGCTGTCTGTGGATGGATACCCCGGGGCGGCTGTCTGTGGATAAATACCTGGGGCAGCTGCCTGTGGATGGATACCCCGGGGCAGCTGTCTGTGGATGGATACCCCGGGGCGGCTGTCTGTGGATGGACACCCCGGGGCAGCTGTCTGTGGATGGATACCTGGGGCAGCTGTCTGTGGATGGACACCCCAGGGCAGCTGCCTGTGGATGGAGACCCCGGGGCGGCTGTCTGTGGATGGATACCCTGGGGGACAGCTGTCTGTGGATGGATACCCCAGGGAGGCTGTCTGTGGATGGATACCCCGGGGCGGCTGTCTGTGGATGGACACCCCGGGGCAGCTGTCTGTGGATGGATACCTGGGGCAGCTGTCTGTGGATGGACACCCCAGGGCAGCTGTCTGTGGATGGATACCTGGGGCAGCTGTATGTGGATGGACCCCCCGGGGCAGCTGTCTGTGGATTGATACCCTGGGGCAGCTGTCTGTGGATGGATACCCCGGGGCAGCTGTCTGTGGATGGATACCCCAGGGCAGCTGTCTGTGGATGGAAACCCCGGGGCAGCTGTCTGTGGATGGATACCCCGGGGCAGCTGTCTGTGGATAGAAACCCCGGGGCAGCTGTCTGTGGATGGATACCCCGAGGCTGTCTGTGGATGGATACCTGGGGCAGCTGCCTGTGGATGGAGACCCCGGGGCGGCTGTCTGTGGATGGATACCCCGGGGCAGCTGTCTGTGGATGGATACCCCGGGGAGGCTGTCTGTGGATGGATACCCCGGGGCGGCTGTCTGTGGATGGACACCCCGGGGCAGCTGTCTGTGGATGGATACCCCGGGCGGCTGTCTGTGGATGGACACCCCAGGGCAGCTGTCTGTGGATTGATACCCTGGGGCAGCTGTCTGTGGATGGATACCCCGGGGCAGCTGTCTGTGGATGGATACCCCGGGGAAGCTGTCTGTGGATGGATACCCCGGGGCAGCTGTCTGTGGATAGATACCCCGGGGCAGCTGTCTGTGGATGGATACCCTGGGGCAGCTGTCTGTGATTGGATACCCCGGGGCAGCTGTCTGTGGATGGATACCCTGGGGCAGCTGTCTGTGGATGGATACCCCGGGGCAGCTGTCTGTGGATGGATACCCCGGGGCAGCTGTATGTGGATGGATACCCTGGGGCAGCTGTCTGTGGATGGATACCCCGGGGCGGCTGTCTGTGGATAAATACCTGGGGCAGCTGCCTGTGGATGGAGACCCTGGGGCGGCTGTCTGTGGATGGATACCCTGGGGGACAGCTGTCTGTGGATGGATACCCCAGGGAGGCTGTCTGTGGATGGATACCCCGGGGCGGCTGTCTGTGGATGGACACCCCGGGGCAGCTGTCTGTGGATGGATACCTGGGGCACCTGTCTGTGGATGGACACCCCAGGGCAGCTGTCTGTGGATGGAAACCCCGGGGCAGCTGTCTGTGGATGGATACCCCGGGGCAGCTGTCTGTGGATAGAAACCCCGGGGCAGCTGTCTGTGGATGGATACCCCGAGGCTGTCTGTGGATGGATACCTGGGGCAGCTGCCTGTGGATGGAGACCCCGGGGCGGCTGTCTGTGGATGGATACCCCGGGGCAGCTGTCTGTGGATGGATACCCCGGGGAGGCTGTCTGTGGATGGATACCCCGGGGCGGCTGTCTGTGGATGGATACCTGGGGCAGCTGCCTGTGGATGGAGACCCCGGGGCGGCTGTCTGTCGATGGATACCCTGGGGGACACCTGTCTGTGGATGGATACCCCAGGGAGGCTGTCTGTGGATGGATACCCCGGGGCGGCTGTCTGTGGATGGACACCCCGGGGCAGCTGTCTGTGGATGGATACCCCGGGCGGCTGTCTGTGGATGGACACCCCAGGGCAGCTGTCTGTGGATTGATACCCTGGGGCAGCTGTCTGTGGATGGATACCCCGGGGCAGCTGTCTGTGGATGGATACCCCGGGGAAGCTGTCTGTGGATGGATACCCCGGGGCAGCTGTCTGTGGATAGATACCCCGGGGCAGCTGTCTGTGGATGGATACCCTGGGGCAGCTGTCTGTGATTGGATACCCCGGGGCAGCTGTCTGTGGATGGATACCCTGGGGCAGCTGTCTGTGGATGGATACCCCGGGGCAGCTGTCTGTGGATGGATACCCCGGGGCAGCTGTATGTGGATGGATACCCTGGGGCAGCTGTCTGTGGATGGATACCCCGGGGCGGCTGTCTGTGGATAAATACCTGGGGCAGCTGCCTGTGGATGGAGACCCTGGGGCGGCTGTCTGTGGATGGATACCCTGGGGGACAGCTGTCTGTGGATGGATACCCCAGGGAGGCTGTCTGTGGATGGATACCCCGGGGCGGCTGTCTGTGGATGGACACCCCGGGGCAGCTGTCTGTGGATGGATACCTGGGGCAGCTGTCTGTGGATGGACACCCCAGGGCAGCTGCCTGTGGATGGAGACCCCGGGGCGGCTGTCTGTGGATGGATACCCTGGGGGACAGCTGTCTGTGGATGGATACCCCAGGGAGGCTGTCTGTGGATGGATACCCCGGGGCGGCTGTCTGTGGATGGACACCCCGGGGCAGCTGTCTGTGGATGGATACCTGGGGCAGCTGTCTGTGGATGGACACCCCAGGGCAGCTGTCTGTGGATGGATACCTGGGGCAGCTGTATGTGGATGGATACCCCGGGGCAGCTGTCTGTGGATTGATACCCTGGGGCAGCTGTCTGTGGATGGATACCCCGGGGCAGCTGTCTGTGGATGGATACCCCAGGGCAGCTGTCTGTGGATGGAAACCCCGGGGCAGCTGTCTGTGGATGGATACCCCGAGGCTGTCTGTGATTGGATACCTGGGGCAGCTGCCTGTGGATGGAGACCCCGGGGCGGCTGTCTGTGGATGGATACCCCGGGGCAGCTGTCTGTGGATGGATACCCCGGGGAGGCTGTCTGTGGATGGATACCCCGGGGCGGCTGTCTGTGGATGGATACCTGGGGCAGCTGCCTGTGGATGGAGACCCCGGGGCGGCTGTCTGTAGATGGATACCCTGGGGGACAGCTGTCTGTGGATGGATACCCCAGGGAGGCTGTCTGTGGATGGATACCCCGGGGCGGCTGTCTGTGGATGGACACCCCGGGGCAGCTGTCTGTGGATGGATACCCCGGGCGGCTGTCTGTGGATGGACACCCCTGGGCAGCTGTCTGTGGATTGATACCCTGGGGCAGCTGTCTGTGGATGGATACCCCGGGGCAGCTGTCTGTGGATGGATACCCCGGGGAAGCTGTCTGTGGATGGATACCCCGGGGCAGCTGTCTGTGGATAGATACCCCGGGACAGCTGTCTGTGGATGGATACCCTGGGGCAGCTGTCTGTGATTGGATACCCCGGGGCAGCTGTCTGTGGATGGATACCCTGGGGCAGCTGTCTGTGGATGGATACCCCGGGGCAGCTGTCTGTGGATGGATACCCCGGGGCAGCTGTCTGTGGATGGATACCCCGGGGCGGCTGTCTGTGGAAGGATACCCCGGGGCAGCTGTCTGTGGATGGAGACCCCGGGGCAGCTGTCTGTGGATGGAAACCCCGGGGCAGCTGTCTGTGGATGGATACCCCGGGGAGGCTGTCTGTGGATGGATACCTGGGGCAGCTGCCTGTGGATGGAGACCCCGGGGCGGCTGTCTGTGGATGGATACCCCGGGGCAGCTGTCTGTGGATGGATACCCAGGGGAGGCTGTCTGTGGATGGATACCCCGGGGCAGCTGTCTGTGGATGGATACCCCGGGGCGGCTGTCTGTGGATAAATACCTGGGGCAGCTGCCTGTGGATGGAGACCCCGGGGCGGCTGTCTGTGGATGGATACCCTGGGGGACAGCTGTCTGTGGATGGATACCCCAGGGAGGCTGTCTGTGGATGGATACCCCGGGGCGGCTGTCTGTGGATGGACACCCCGGGGCAGCTGTCTGTGGATGGATACCTGGGGCAGCTGTCTGTGGATGGACACCCCAGGGCAGCTGTCTGTGGATGGATACCTGGGGCAGCTGTATGTGGATGGATACCCCGGGGCAGCTGTCTGTGGATTGATACCCTGGGGCAGCTGTCTGTGGATGGATACCCCGGGGCGGCTGTCTGTGGATGGATACCCCGGGGCAGCTGTCTGTGGATGGACACCCCGGGGCAGCTGTCTGTGGATAGATACCCCGGGGCAGCTGTCTGTGGATGGATACCCTGGGGCAGCTGTCTGTGGATGGATACCCCGAGGCTGTCTGTGGATGGATACCTGGAGCAGCTGCCTGTGGATGGAGACCCCGGGGCGGCTGTCTGTGGATGGATACCCCGGGGCAGCTGTCTGTGGATGGATACCCCGGGGAGGCTGTCTGTGGATGGATACCCCGGGGCGGCTGTCTGTGGATGGATACCTGGGGCAGCTGCCTGTGGATGGAGACCCCGGGGCGGCTGTCTGTGGATGGATACCCTGGGGGACAGCTGTCTGTGGATGGATACCCCAGGGAGGCTGTCTGTGGATGGATACCCCGGGGCGGCTGTCTGTGGATGGACACCCCGGGGCAGCTGTCTGTGGATGGATACCCCGGGCGGCTGTCTGTGGATGGACACCCCAGGGCAGCTGTCTGTGGATTGATACCCTGGGGCAGCTGTCTGTGGATGGATACCCCGGGGCAGCTGTCTGTGGATGGATACCCCGGGGAAGCTGTCTGTGGATGGATACCCCGGGGCAGCTGTCTGTGGATAGATACCCCGGGGCAGCTGTCTGTGGATGGATACCCTGGGGCAGCTGTCTGTGGATGGATACCCCGGGGCAGCTGTCTGTGGATGGATACCCCGGGGCAGCTGTCTTTGGATGGATACCCCGGGGAAGCTGTCTGTGGATGGATACCTGGGGCAGCTGTCTGTGGATGGATACCCCGGGGCAGCTGTATGTGGATGGACACCCCGGGGCAGCTGTCTGTGGATGGATACCTGGGGCAGCTGTCTGTGGATGAATACCCTGCGGCAGCTGTCTGTGGATGGACACCCCGGGGCAGCTGTCTGTGGATGGACACCCCGGGGAAGCTGTCTGTGGATAGATACCCCGGGGCAGCTGTCTGTGGATGGATACCTGCGGCAGCTGTCTGTGGATGGACACCCCAGGGCAGCTGTCTGTGGATTGATACCCTGGGGCAGCTGTCTGTGGATGGATACCCCGGGGCAGCTGTCTGTGGATTGATACAAAAACCTATATTAGGGTCTCTGACCAGTAGTAAGCAATTAGGGTTCACTCTATATATTCAAAACCAAAGAAAAAAACCCTAAATAACCATAAACCACATACCAAAATTAATTTAACAAAATATCAATTCTTTATTAATATATGAATCCCAAACCTATCCCCTAAAAACAACATATACACATGAGACACTTAAAAAACATGGTGCAGGGGATCATAAAAAGTCTATATCATCTTGAAATACACCAGCAATGAAGAAAGGGGACAAGACAAACTATGATAGCTTACATAAATAATGGGATCTCAAATGGCTTAAATCAAGTATCTAAAGTGCAATGTGCAACCAATATCCATCATAAACCAGTACTGAGTATAGACAAGGGAATAAATTTATACATCACATGGCTACCATTGCCATCCCAAAAGTAGTAAGACCTCAGACCAGTGCCAGATAAAATGAGTCCCAGTCCCCTTCTAATGCGGCCCCTGCACCTCACCCTCCAACGCGTTTCGTAGACCTTTCTCAAGGAGTGGTGAAATGTGCAGAGGTGGGCATACTTATATATCCAGTACTGTCATATATCGGCCTATAACAAGCCGTGATCATAATTACCTGGCGCTCCGACGCCATGCCGCCCCCATCCGCCAAGACCACGCCTGCCACGAGGCCGCATCACCAAGGACGCACACCGTGCGCCATTAGCGGTGCGAGCGTCGGACCGGAAGTCGTCACGGCGGGGGGAGCGCATGCGCACCGGAGCGCTCAATCACGGCGGCCATATTGGATAAGGGAGACAGCTCCGGATTTGCCCATAAGCCGTCACTATGAATAATTGAACCATGTAACCCATATACTAAAGCATATTCCGCTGGAGATACTAATACTGGAAGAAATAATAATGTAGTATGGAAATAATGTGACAAGGAATGTCTTGTGTAAACTTAAAGTGTAAGACATGGTATATCCATGAAATAAATATGTGTCATACTCAAAACAACGTGAGTTATTAGGACAAAAATTGGAAAAAAATCTAGTGTGAATAAAGGCTAATTACATGTTAATGAGAGTGCATGTGAAGCATATGTGATATATTAATATGAAATTAGTGCAAGTAAAAAATCCAAAATAAACAATCCTAAATATAAATAAAAGATAAAAAATAAAAAATAAAAAAAATAAAAAATAAAAAAATAAAAAAATAAAAAAATTATTTAAAAAAAAAAAAAAAAAAAAAAAAAAAAAAATATAAAAAATAATAAATAAAAAATACTAAATAAAAAATAATAAAAAATATAAATAAAAAATAAAAATAAATAAAGATGAAAATAAATAATCATAAATAATAATAATAATAATATAAAATAAATGAATATAAATAATTGAAAATAAAAAATAAAAAGAGAAAAAAGAGAAAAAAATATAATAACAAATAAATAAAAAGCAGTTTGTTGGATCATCGCCATAAAGTGCATACGTGCATTCTATGTGAAATAAAAGTGAAAGTGTGAAGCAAAACTGAAGTGAAAAAAAGAACTGCCATTAAAAGTGCGCTGAAAATGCATAGGTGCTTGAATACATGAGTGCATATTAATTGATGAAAATGAAAAATAAAGAATAAGAAAATGTTAAAAGTGATAAGTGCATAAAGTGACAAAGTACCATAAAAAATGCCAAAAGTGCAAAAGTGTGCATTAAAAAACTTTGCCCTAGTCTCCCTATACTCACCAAATCAAAACCACCAATTAGAACCAACCAGTATTGCAAGCTAGGCCGAAGTCTCCCTATATTTTCTATATCATAGCCGCCAAACAAACCTTCCAATATAAATATGTGCCCACCTATATCTTCTGCACCACAATTACTCAAAAAACACCCCAATTTAAAACCTATAATACATAGGACCCTAGAAAGTATTTGAATATATCAATCAGAAAGTATTGGCTTCACAGAAAACTTGAGAAAGTCCATTGTTCATTCAAACCATCCGGAGAGGTTGTTTTCAACTTCGTCATCCATTTACATTCACGTTGTGCCAGTAATTTTGACAGATCCCCCCCTCTGGATCCAAGACGAACATGATCTATTCCTCGTACCCTCAATTCTTTCCATTGTCCTTTATGTTTCACACGAAAGTGACGGGCCAAGGGTTTGAGTTGTCGAATGGCAAAAATGTCTTCCAAAGGGATGTTCATAGCTGCCTTAATATCACGAATATGTTCCTGTGTTCTCACTCTTAGATCTCTAGTGGTCATTCCAATATATATTAAGTCACATGGGCAGGTGGCGTAATATATGACTCCAATTGTTCGACAGTCAATATGGTGCACAATGCGGAATTCTTGTTCCTTCATAGAATCCACAAACCGGTCAGTTCTGATAACATGTGGACAGATAGAGCACCTCCCACAGGGGAATGATCCCCACTTAGGGCCTCGTGTCTGAAAAATAAAATTAGATTTAGCCGGAACATAATGACTTTGAACCAATTCATCACGCAAAGAACGACTACGTCTCGGCGTGATTAATGGTCTTGGAGACAAAATCCTTTGTAAATCAGGGTCATGTGACAAAATTGGCCAATGTTTGTTAAGTACCTCAGTCATTTCAGCCCATCTCGTATGGTATCTGGTGATGAGGCGGATCGAACCATCATTGTTACGTTTCTGTTGCGGTCTCAACAGGTCCCGGCGTTGTGATGCTCTTGCCTTCAAAATTCCAGCATCAATATCTCTGGAAGAATAACCCCGCTGTTTGAATCTCATTTCCATTTCTCTGGATTCTTTTTCAAATTCTCCATCCAAATCGCATATCCTGCGAGCCCGCAGGAACTGACCAGTGGGTATGGCTTTCACCACGTGTCTTGGATGCGATGACTTGGCATGTAGTAGAGAGTTGGTGCTGGTACTCTTGCGATGGACTTTTGTATGTAACATACCCTGATTATCTGCAAAAATATGCAAATCAAGGAAGTCGATGCAATCTTGTTTGATGACATATGTTAGTTTTATGTTCAAGGCATTATCATTCAGATTTTGAATAAATCTTTCAAGGCCTTGTTTTGTCCCTTGCCACAAAAACAGTATATCGTCTATAAAACGCATCCACATAATTACCTCTCCATATGATGCGGTGTCATATGTCAATACGTTTTCCTTTTCCCAGTGGCCCAAAAATAAATTTGCGTACGACGGTGCGCAAGTCGCGCCCATGGCCACGCCCCTTATTTGCAAAAAATATCTGTCCCTGAAAAGGAAAAAATTATGATGAAGAACGAATTCTAACAAGATCAACAACAGATCAGTCAAATCGCAATCCAGACCTCTGTTGATGAGAAAGAACCTACATGCCCTCAGGCCATGCTGATGATCTATACAGGTGTATAGGCTCTCCACATCACAAGACACCATATACACATCCTTCTCCAATCCGACCCCCTCTAGTCTCTGCAGAACTTCACTCGAATCCCTAATGTAGGACGGTAAATCCTGTACACAGGGCTTCAAATAATAATCAAGAAACCGACAAACCGGTTCACACAGTCCTCCTCTACCGGAGACAATTGGTCTTCCTGGTGGAGTGAGGATGTTTTTGTGAACCTTGGGTAAAAAGTATAGGGTTGGAATTCTAGGATACTCGACCACTAGTCCATCATGCACTTTTTTTGAAATTATGCCCTTTCTCAGGGCACATCCCAAAATGTCACATAATTGTTTTTTAAAAACGGTCAAGGGGTTCTCAGTAAGTTTCCTGTAGCAGCTGCGATCACCCAACTGCCTATTGGCCTCTGCCTCATACATGTCACAAGGCCATACCACAATGTTTCCTCCCTTATCTGCCGGTTTATAAACCACATCCTTAATTTGTTTTAGTTGTTTCAAGGCTTTACGTTGTTCATTTGTCAGATTGTCATATCTCCTATTCTCAGGTATCTTCCTTAGATCCTGTATCACCATTTTGACAAAAAACTCAACCGGCGAGCTTAAGTTCAAGGGAGGAAACATTGTGGATTTTTTCTTGGTAAAATCAGGAAACTTACCCCCATTCGTGTTTTCCTGTTCCAAAAGTAGTTCCTCTAATACGCGGAGTACCTCCAATTCCTCCTGTTCTGTAAAGGTAGATGAAGCAGATTGCTTTAAGAAATGTTTCTTCAATAACAGTTTGCGAGCAAACAGAAAAACATCCTTAATTGCCTCAAAACTATCAAAATGGGATGCTGGACTAAAGGTAAGTCCCAAAGATAGAACAGATAATTGTTCAGGGGTAAGTACATGATGCGATAAGTTGATTACCTTCATCTTGTTGTCCATCCGTTGTTCGCCATCACCAGATACTCTCTCTTTCCGTTTTGTGTATGTTCTCCTTACATCCCTCCTGGGCCACTGACCACTCGTCCCACTCGTTTGTGAGTTAGTAGATATATTGCTTTGTATAGACATCACCGAATTAGATCTGGACAGTACTTTCTGTTGTTTCCACCTATATACCTTGTTTTGGTGGTAGTCACTCGTATCCCTCTGAAATTTGCTTGCCTTTCGCTGTTGTATCTCTCTCTCCCATTTGAGAAAAGACTCATTTATTTCCTGTTGATACTGGTTGATAGACTCTGTATTCATAGATTGTTGCATTTTTTCTTGAATGGTGCCAATTTGCGTCTCCAAATTCTCTAGAGTTTTCTGGTCATAACCAATCAATAATTCAAGGAATGTTTTGGAGCATGTATTACACGCTTCCTCCCATTTCTTACAGAGTACAGTATCATCTACTGGGAATGAAGGAAAAACCTGTATTCTCAAACCTCTAGGTATCAGGTTTTTGGCATAATACTGTTCCAACGAGGTTTTATTCCACCATGTCCTGGTACGTTTAAAAAGCAGATCCTTTAATTGCCTCTGGTCTGCCAACACATCATTAGTAATATCACTTGTTTCACCACTTTCTGGGTCCTCAAAAATGCTGGATACCTGGGAGAGCCAGCTTTTTTTTTTTTTTTTTTTTATTTTTTTTTTTTTATCTTTTATTTATATTTAGGATTGTTTATTTTGGATTTTTTACTTGCACTAATTTCATATTAATATATCACATATGCTTCACATGCACTCTCATTAACATGTAATTAGCCTTTATTCACACTAGATTTTTTTCCAATTTTTGTCCTAATAACTCACGTTGTTTTGAGTATGACACATATTTATTTCATGGATATACCATGTCTTACACTTTAAGTTTACACAAGACATTCCTTGTCACATTATTTCCATACTACATTATTATTTCTTCCAGTATTAGTATCTCCAGCGGAATATGCTTTAGTATATGGGTTACATGGTTCAATTATTCATAGTGACGGCTTATGGGCAAATCCGGAGCTGTCTCCCTTATCCAATATGGCCGCCGTGATTGAGCGCTCCGGTGCGCATGCGCTCCCCCCGCCGTGACGACTTCCGGTCCGACGCTCGCACCGCTAATGGCGCACGGTGTGCGTCCTTGGTGATGCGGCCTCGTGGCAGGCGTGGTCTTGGCGGATGGGGGCGGCATGGCGTCGGAGCGCCAGGTAATTATGATCACGGCTTGTTATAGGCCGATATATGACAGTACTGGATATATAAGTATGCCCACCTCTGCACATTTCACCACTCCTTGAGAAAGGTCTACGAAACGCGTTGGAGGGTGAGGTGCAGGGGCCGCATTAGAAGGGGACTGGGACTCATTTTATCTGGCACTGGTCTGAGGTCTTACTACTTTTGGGATGGCAATGGTAGCCATGTGATGTATAAATTTATTCCCTTGTCTATACTCAGTACTGGTTTATGATGGATATTGGTTGCACATTGCACTTTAGATACTTGATTTAAGCCATTTGAGATCCCATTATTTATGTAAGCTATCATAGTTTGTCTTGTCCCCTTTCTTCATTGCTGGTGTATTTCAAGATGATATAGACTTTTTATGATCCCCTGCACCATGTTTTTTAAGTGTCTCATGTGTATATGTTGTTTTTAGGGGATAGGTTTGGGATTCATATATTAATAAAGAATTGATATTTTGTTAAATTAATTTTGGTATGTGGTTTATGGTTATTTAGGGTTTTTTTCTTTGGTTTTGAGTCTGTGGATTGATACCCTGGGGCAGCTGTCTGTGGATGGATACCCCAGGGCAGCTGTCTGTGGATTGATACCCTGGGGCAGCTGTCTGTGGATGGATACCCCGGGGCAGCTGTCTGTGGATGGATACCCCGGGGCAGCTGTCTGTGGATGGATACCCCGGGGAAGCTGTCTCTGGATGGATACCCCGGGGAAGCTGTCTGTGGATGGATACCTGGGGCTGCTGTCTGTGGATGGACACCCCAGGGCAGCTGTCTGTGGATTGATACCCTGGGGCAGCTGTCTGTGGATGGATACCCCGGGGCAGCTGTCTGTGGATGGATACCCCAGGGCAGCTGTCTGTGGATTGATACCCTGGGGCAGCTGTCTGTGGATGGATACCCCAGGGCAGCTGTCTGTGGATTGATACCCTGGGGCAGCTGTCTGTGGATGGATACCCCGGGGCAGCTGTCTGTGGATGGATACCCCGGGGCAGCTGTCTGTGGATGGATACCCCAGGGCAGCTGTCTGTGGATTGATGCCTAGCCTAGGTAAACCCTTGTCACAGGGCTGTAGCTAGGGGGAGGGGGGCAGCTGCCCCGGGCGCAGAGACCAGGGGGGGGCGCCATCACAGGGAGCAGAGAGAGGATGACAGTGGATGAGGCAGCCTGGAAGCTCCGGCCCTCTGTCAGGGGACGATTATTACTTCATCAGCAGAGCTATTTCCCATACTGTCCCGTCTCCTGGCTGCTGTTTAGCTGTAATTTGCGCAAAATCGCTGCATTTTTGCCGTGATTTTGCGGAAATCAGGGCTAAACAGCAGCCAGGAGACAGGACAGGAAAGAGATGGTGAAGGACCTTGACGTGTGACTATGATGTCATCGCAGGTCCTGTATGTACACTGCACTATGGAGGAGGAAGAAAGAAGATACAGGTGTGTGGGAAGGGGAGGACAATCAGGGGTGCACAGTCTGGGGAGGGGGACAGGGTGACACTTATCTGGGATGGGGGGAGACACATAAGAGAGTTGGAGTCCACTGTTTATTTAGGGGTCTGGTCTGGTTGTAGATTATTCTATACTTAACCCCTTAATAACTTCTCTCTCCAAATATATATCCCATTTATATAAACCTCACCTACTATCTGCAGGGGTAGGGAACCTTGGCTCTCCAGCTGTTGCAGAACTACAACTCCCATCATGTCTGCACAGCCAAAGTTTTAGCTGTGACTGTCCATGTATGATGGGAGTTGTAGTTTTGCAGCAGCTGGTGAGGCAAGGTTCGCTACGCCGATCTATAAAGCACCTGTATCTGTATATACAGCGACCATGATACAAGAGTCATTTTTCCTAAATTATTTCTATTTTGAATTTGGTGACGGAAAACCTTACTGGAGGTGACGGAATACCTTACTGGAGGTGACGGAATACCTTACTGGAGGTGACGGACCTTACTGGAGGTGACGGAATACCTTACTGGAGGTGACGGGATACCTTACTGGAGGTGACGGGATACCTTACTGGAGGTGACGGGATACCTTACTGGAGGTGACGGAATACCTTACTGGAGGTGACGGGATACCTTACTGGAGGTGACGGGATACCTTACTGGAGGTGACGGAATACCTTACTGGAGGTGACGGGATACCTTACTGGAGGTGACGGGATACCTTACTGGAGGTGACGGGATACCTTACTGGAGGTGAGGGAATACCTTACTGGAGGTGACGGAATACCTTACTGGAGGTGACGGGATACCTTACTGGAGGTGACGGGATACCTTACTGGAGGTGACGGCATACCTTACTGGAGGTGACGGAATACCTTACTGGAGGTGAGGGGATACCTTACCGGAGGTGAGGGGATACCTTACTGGAGGTGACGGAATACCTTACCGGAGGTGACGGGATACCTTACTGGAGGTGACGGAATACCTTACTGGAGATGACGGGATACCTTACTGGAGGTGACGGGATACCTTACTGGAGGTGACGGAATACCTTACTGGAGGTGACGGAATATCTTACTGGAGGTGAGGGAATACCTTACTGGAGGTGACGGGATGCCTTACTGGAGGTGAGGGAATACCTTACTGGAGGTGACGGGATACCTTACTGGAGGTGACGGGATACCTTACTGGAGGTGACGGGATACCTTACTGGAGGCGACGGGATACCTTACTGGGGGTGACGGGATACCTTACTGGAGGCGACGGGATACCTTACTGGAGGTGACGGGATACCTTACTGGAGGTGACGGGATACCTTACTGGAGGTGAGGGAATACCTTACTGGAGGTGACGGGATACCTTACTGGAGGTGACGGGATACCTTACTGGGGGTGACGGAACACCTTACTGGAGGTGACGGAATACCTTACTGGAGGTGAGGGAATACCTTACTGGAGGTGACGGGATACCTTACTGGAGGTGACGGGATACCTTACTGGAGGTGACGGGATACCTTACTGGAGGTGACGGGATACCTTACTGGGGGTGACGGAACACCTTACTGGGGGGTGACGGAACACCTTACTGGGGGTGACGGAACACCTTACTGGAGGCGACGGGATACCTTACTGGAGGTGTTACTGCTGTTGTCTCCGCTGCTGAGTGGAGTTGATGGAACCTCAGGAAATCCTAGGTTCTATAGAACTCAAACATTCACAAACCTGCCGCATTAGATTGCTGATGCCTTCCCGGTCCGTGGGGAAGGAGGAGACTGCCCGGGTACTGACTGGAATTCCGGGATTCAGCCTAGGTAATAGCCGGGCAGTCTCCCCCTTCCCCACGGACCAGGAAGGCATCCGCAATCTAATGCGGCAGGTTCGTGAATGTTCTAGTTCTATCACTCCTAGGATTTCCCAAGGTTCGTTCAACTCTACTGCTGAGCGTACCTGTGCATTAGGAGACGGCACCATAGAATCACATTACACTGGGTGTCACACTGGAGATAGATCAGGAAGCTTCGCCTCCTAATTCACAGACAGCAGGGAGCGGAGACAACGGCGCCTCCTCAGGTACAGACAGAAGGGAGTGGAGACAACGGCGCCTCCTCAGGTACAGACAGCAGGGAGCGGAGACAATGGCGCCTCCTCAGGTACAGACAGCAGGGAGCGGAGACAACGGCGCCTCCTCAGGTACAGACAGCAGGGAGCAGAGACAACGGCGCCTCCTCAGGTACAGACAGCAGGGAGCAGAGACAAGAGCGCCTCCTCAGATACAGACAGCAGGGAGCGGAGACAACGGCGCCCCCACAGGTACAGACAGCAGGGAGCGGAGACAATGCCGCCTCCTCAGGTACAGACAGCAGGGAGCGGAGACAATGGCGCCTCCTCAGGTACAGACAGCAGGGAGCGGAGGTAACGGTGCCTCCTCAGGTACAGACAGCAGGGAGCGGAGACAACGGCGCCTCCTCAGGTACAGACAGCAGGGAGTGGAGACAACGGCGCCTCCGTTAAGATACTTAGGGACCAAATTTTAAATTAGAACATTCCAGGTACACAGTTAATATGACATTATGTATCCCATATTGTGACCACCACACCAGTGCTGCCGGTAGAGATGACCGAATCGCTCATCTACACTTCATAAAGGCTACAAACACACTTAACGTATCCGCAACGAGACTCGCTGCATATCCCGACCCTATACTTTCAATGGCAGACAATGTACATCCCTGCTGCAAGTTTGTCCGCAGCTGCCGGAGACTATACATTACCGGGTCCCCGCTCCTGCTTGCTTTGGCGGTTCCTGACATGTCCCGCTCGGCCAATCAGTGCGCTGCCCCACCGCACTATATATATATATATATACATACATGGGCCCCCCTGTGCTTACTGCGCATTTGGGGGGGGGGGGTGCAGGAGAGCCTAGCTACACCTCTGCCTTGTCATGTTGCAATACACACAACTGAAGGCCCTATTCCACGGGTCGTTTAGAGGAGCAATATCGTTCGTATTCGGCCGATATCGACCGCTACGAACGATATTCGTCCCGTGGAATAGAGTGCAACGATCAGCCGACGTCGTTCATGTCGGCTGATCGTTGCAGTCGCTTGTTTTTCAACATGTTGAAAAACAAGCGACTGATATAGCAGCGATCTGCTGCCGTCGCTCCGTTGAATAGGAGCATCGGCAGCAGACGCTGCTATATCCTATGGGCTGCCCGGACGATCAGCGATCCCCCGGGCAGCCCCCCCAGCAGCTCCCCGCCGCCCCTCCCGCACTCACCCGCTCGCTGGCGCCGCGTTGAATAGCGGCGGCAGCGAGCGGGGAACGAGTAGCAAACGAGCGCTAATAGCGCTCGTTTGCTCCTTCAAACGACTCGTGGAATAGGGGCATGAGTTAGACTTTCACAAAAAAGAGACTACCCTGGTATTTTCCTACTCGTTTCCCAATACTCACAACTGAGTGGGACTTAAAGTAAAAAAGTAAATGTACCATCAGGTACTGTACATTGTTGCGCTTCTCTTATCTTGGAGGTGGCGCGGGGATGCCGGTGGCGCAGTCCTTTTTCTGTATTGCAGTTGAATTACCTTACTCGTCGCTGGTCTTTTCCCAAGCACCAGCCTGCCGCCCCCCAGTGTGGAGATATCCCCTCCTTTCTTCCCCTCCATTGATTCTAATGGAGCAGGGTGTTTTGGTGATCTCCTCACTAGGGGGCGCCTCTTAGCATCGGGCTTCCTCCCCTGGAGGGATATCTGACTATTCCCGTGTTTTGAGATTCATAACCCAAAAAGTAAGATGCTGCCATCATTAAAGAGCATAGCGTGCCTTCATTACTCTCCTTTCTAGAGTTTCTTTCCAGTCCCTGAGAAATGTGGTTTATAGTTTGTCAATTAAAACATCCATATCCGCCATTTTTGTTATGGGGCCATTAAGGGGAATGGAGAAGACAAAGGACTCGAAAGCGGCTTCAGAAGCTTTTCAGTCCATCTTCCTGCCTGTTTTCTCAGTCTCTACTAAATAAATACAGCTACATGAATAATCGGCAAGAAGAGAATCAGCGTCCAGAGGCGGCACAGTGCAGGGGAAATAAGGAGGAAGAGTCCACAGGCGGCACAGTGCAGGGGGAATAAGGAGGAAGAGTCCACAGGCGGCACAGTGCAGGGGGAGTGAGAAGGAAGAGTCCATAGGCTGCACAGTGCAGGGGGAATAAGGAGGAAGAGTCCACAGGCGGCACAGTGCAGGGGGAATAAGGAGGAAGAGTCCACAGGCGGCACAGTGCAGGGGGAGTGAGAAGGAAGAGTCCACAGGCTGCACAGTGCAGGGGGAATAAGGAGGAAGAGTCCACAGGCTGCACAGTGCAGGGGGAGTGAGAAGGAAGAGTCCACAGGCTGCACAGTGCAGGGGAAATAAGGAGGAAGAGTCCACAGGCGGCACAGTGCAGGGGAAATAAGGAGGAAGAGTCCACAGGCTGCACAGTGCAGGGGGAATAAGGAGGAAGAGTCCACAGGCTGCACAGTGCAGGGGGAATAAGGAGGAAGAGTCTACAGGCTGCACAGTGCAGGGGGAGTGAGAAGGAAGAGTCCACAGGCTTCACAGTGCAGGGGGAGTGAGAAGGAAGAGTCCACAGGCTGCACAGTGCAGGGGGAGTGAGAAGGAAGAGTCCACAGGCTGCACAGTGCAGGGGGAATAAGGAGGAAGAGTCCACAGGCTGCACAGTGCAGGGGGAGTGAGAAGGAAGAGTCCACAGGCTGCACAGTGCAGGGGGAGTGAGAAGGAAGAGTCCACAGGCTGCACAGTGCAGGGGGTATAAGGAGGAAGAGTCCACAGGCTGCACAGTGCAGGGGGAATAAGGAGGAAGAGTCCACAGGCTGCACAGTGCAGGGGGAGTAAAAAGGAAGAGTCCACACACTGCACAGTGCAGGGGTAATAAGGAGGAAGAGTCCACAGGCTGCACAGTGCAGGGGGAATAAGGAGGAAGAGTCTACAGGCTGCACAGTGCAGGGGGAGTAAAAAGGAAGAGTCCACAGGCTGCACAGTGCAGGGGGAATAAGGAGGAAGAGTCCACAGGCTGCACAGTGCAGGGGTAATAAGGAGGAAGAGTCCACAGGCGGCACAGTGCAGGGGTAATAAGGAGGAATAGTCCACAGGTTGCACAGTGCAGGGGGAGTGAGAAGGAAGAGTCCACAGGCTGCACAGTGCAGGGGTAATAAGGAGGAAGAGTCCACAGACTGCACAGTGCAGGGGAAATAAGGAGGAAGAGTCCACAGGCTGCACAGTGCAGGGGTAATAAGGAGGAAGAGTCTACAGGCTGCACAGTGCAGGGGCAGTGAGAAGGCAGTTTAGCAAGTGGACTCTGCTCATCTCTATCTGCATCAGCACCTATACTCACACCACCGCACACCTTGGGTTATTTTTCCCCTTTCTGTTGTTGGCGGTACCGACATTCCGGGTGGGTCAGTTGCCACTCAGGACTACCGTGACAAGGGACTTGCAACAACCCGTCAAGTCACTGACCATTTGGAGAGTACAGGAAGCCATCCTAGAAAAGCAGGTACCAACATCACACCTGTGTGCTGGACTAGCACTGGCGTCACGACAACTAACACCTCCGGCTGAGCTCATAACCAGGCTAACCACCATCTTCAACCTGGTAGTCAAACACCACACAGATGCAGGTGCCGCAGAAAGTAACAAGCAGTCCAGCACTTAAATAGGAGATAATTTTTACTTAAATTCTTTAGTGCAATAGAAGTTGATACCTTCAGTAGGTACAGGTGTGGATAGTGCCTGAGGTAGGAGGAAGTGTTACTTAAGGTTCAGAGACTGTCTTGGAGACCTTGCCTAATTAGTGCAGTACTCTGCCAGGACAGTAGGTAGTGTGACTTGTGAAGAAGACAAGAAGACCTCGTACTCAAGGTTAGGATACGGAGAGAAGAAGAAGACTGCCTTTTGTCAAACAAGTCCAGTGAGTGTCAGGTTTGGTAGCTAACCTCTCAAGATTACCTGAGTAGGCCGAGCTAGAGTCAATGGAGTACTTGAGCTGTTCTGCTATTTACTGAACTGCAAACTAATCCTAGATCTGGTTAGTTTTACAGTTAAGAAGTAGAGATGAGCGAACCGGGTTCGGGTTCAAGTTGATCTGAACTCGATCGTTCGGTATTTGATTAGCTGTGGCTGCTGATGTTGGATAAAGCTCTAGGGTTGTCTGGAAAACGTGGAGACAGCCAATGACTATATCCAGGATTTCCACATAGCCTTAGGGCTTTATCCAACTTCAGCAGCCACCGCTAATCAGATGGCGAACGATCGGGTTCGGATGGACTCCAGCATGCTCATCTCTATTAAGAAGGATCCCATATGTAGGCAATGTTGGACCCAGGTGACGGTTACACCACCTTTGGGCTTAGCAGTGCATAGTCACTTTCAGTCTCTCATAAAATAAATCTGTAGCTGTTGCTCCTGACAAGGGCTCTGGCCCTGGGCCAGGCCCAGTTATAAGCTGCGGTAGGAACTCCCTCTCTCTGCATCTTGCTATCTCCAACATCCAGTAAAGAAGAACCTCCCACTGTGGACTGGGCTGCTGAGTATTCTGCTGAGACTCCCTTGTCTCTGGCTTCTCGGGGGGGGGGGGGGGGGGGGGGCAGGTCTGCTCTCTTCTCTGGAACTAGACTGACTATCCTTCCAGGAAGTGGTGAGAGAGGTGTGTGTGTGTACGTGTGTGTGTAGCTAAACCTGACTTTGACTGCAGTTGTGGTGTGGGAGAGTGTGACACCCACTGGCTGAAGCAAGGTACAGCAGCTTACTGTCCTACCTGTGACACTGAATAGAAACACTCTTGCCTGGGTCTAGAAAAGCAGAAAACACGTAGTGGGACACTGCATAGGCGAGACCGGGACTCACCTCCTAATCATTGACACGTCAATTCTTTGAGCGGAGAGGCAGGCAGGATTCCGAGCTGAGTGCACTGGGCACAAGGAGTTATCACAATGTTACAATTTCTGCCTGGAGGACAGAGATGGCGGCACATCGCACCCATGGTTGATACAAAAGCTTGTTCAGCTACATTAAAAACCAACATCAGAAGTTACTACATAATGTGATGAAACCCTATTGCCTCATGTACCACGTGCAGCTCTCTGATACACGAGTCCATAACCAAACATCACTGTGCAGGTCAGCGACCGCCAAACCCGCAAAGCATGCGCAAGCAGGCGAGGGGGGCCACAGAATGGCCCTGCAACCTGTCTGTATAGGAAAATACAGCCAGACTAAGGCTGGGTCCGTTGCTACCTTCATCTTCTGTAGAGCGCGGATTCCACTGTTCGCCATCATCTGGAATAGTATGAACTGCACCTAATAATTTAATACATGGTTGAATTTCACTTTTATTTGCTATAGTGACTTTCAGCAAGACCAGACATAAGCTCATTGATCCGTACAGGAAGCGGCAGGTTGGAATCAATGTTTGTGCTTCGGGATATGAACTTCTGCTATAGGTGCATCGGGCAGCATGGCCGCAGGATTACAGCATTAGGCACTGACTTTTGCCCATGACCGACTTTGAATTTAACGTCTCAGAGAACAGAAGGTTTTACAGGAAACAATATGTTTGGATGAAAATATTTACAAAAGAAAAAAAAATCATAAACTCTCGACACCATTAACAGAACGGGAGGTCCGGATGATCCCCCAGTAACATTATAGGTTAGGGACACCGGATTACATGTGATCCAGGGATCATTCTGATCTCTATAGACAGACGCTCAGATCACACAAACGGCATCATCATCCTCGCAGCAGGTCACCACTCTCCCTATGTCCCATCTGCTGATGATTTTTGAGAGAAAAAAACACGTTGAGATGGCCGACTCTCCCTTGTGTAGCGGATGATAAGTACGGATGATGTCAGTCCATATTTCTCTGCTTGGCAGCTGATAGAATTGTCTCCTGTTATGATTACAATATACGGGACATGGTTTTATATCCCAGGGGTCAGGGGTCATCAGATAGGTGCACTCACCGACCCTACCCAGCCGATGGTAAATATCTCATGTCAGTGATATCGCCCTGTATTGTACCTGCACCTACATATTGTCAGTGTCTGATCACTGGCGGCTCTGAGTGACATAATCAGCCTCCCAACCTATAGGGGGTATTGAGGAGAACAGGGTAGGATCTGGTGCGGGGCTATCCTTATCAGGACTTATAGTGGAGGTACCCAGGCCTAGGGCATTACAGGCGCGTCCATCTCAGCAGTCCAGTCACGTGTCCCTACCAGCCTGCTCCCTTCCTTCCCTCCCCCACCCCTATCCTTAGTACAGGGACCCCCATCCATAGTGTCTCTGTGGATTTGTCTCCTGGTAACCAGGCAACGTTTAAAAAAAAAAAAAAAAGGGGACCTCTAAGGTAAAAAAAGGAGCGTTCTACCTGATGGTAGATTCACTTTAACTGGGTTCACACACAGTATATTTCAGGCTGTATATTTGAGGCTGTATAGCAACCAAAACCAGGAGTGGATTGAAAACACAGAAAGGCTCTGTTCACATAATGTTGTAATTGAGTGGATGGCCGTCATTTAATGGCAAATATTTGCTGTTATTTTAAAACAACGGCTGTTATATTGAAATAATGGCCGTTATTTACTGTTATATGGCGGCCATCCACTCAATTTCAACATTGTGTGAACAGATCCTTTCTGTGTTTTCAATCCACTCCTGGTTTTGGTTGCTATGAGGACCACAATACTGACTGAAATATACGTAGTGTGAACCCAGCCCCCGGGGGGGTGCATTCAGAGTTACAGATCCGTGGCAGATTTTTATGCTGCGAGTTTTCAGCAAAATCAGCTGTGAAGCTCAATGGGTCCCATACACACAGCGGATCCGCTGCCTGCATGGGACCCGGCCCCTTTAACCCCTGCGCCACCGCTGGCCCCCTTAAACCCCCGCACCGCACGCCCAATCGCCGCCCTGGCCCTCCTCACGCCCAATCACCACCCTGGCCCCCTCGCACGCCCAATTGCTGCCCCGCCCTCACCCTTTTTTTACACTTGCGCAAAAGTGTTTCTATTCAGTGTCACAGTTAGGAGAGCAGGCTGCTGTTCTTCACTCCAACCACTAGGTGGCACACTCTCCCATAGCACAGCTGCAGTCAAAACCAGGTTCAGCTACACACACACACTTCCCTCTATACTCCTGACTTTCCTATGCTTTAGTTAGTGCCCGGCTTCAGGCCAGGTAGGACATGGTGCACCTGTTCTCCAGAGCTAGTGACTTACACTTTCTGGGTTGCTAGACGTCACCCTCAGGGAAGCCAGAGACAAGGGAGTCTCACCCCTCCTCTACACCATGAAGTTTTCTAAACTCTCTACAGCCAACCACCTAAAGAAAGGAGAGGATGTCAGGATGGTATCTTTGCGGAGCGTTATGCGTCCCTCTGCTCGTGCTGTGCGGCCGAGAAGGCGCTGATATTCTCTTATTCTGTTCTGTGTTTTGTTTTGCTGTGTCTGAACACTGGTTTATTTGCTCTCTTTGGGAGACACACCCGACTTCACCTGCTGAGTTCTGTCTGGCCATGTCAGGGTTAATCTGTGTTTTGGTTCTGCTGTGACTGACAGGTCATCCTGCCAGTGGATGTGTCGTGTTCTCAGGTGTCTGTGCTTGGAGATCAGCGGGATGGTCCAATTATGTTCTGGATCAGAACCCTGGTCTCCTATATAACTACCTCAGTCTGTGCACTTATTGCCGGTTATTGACTCAGTCTCTGCCCGCTTGTATCTTCTGTGTATTTGCTATCTCTGACTCAGTCTCTGCCCGCTTGTATCTTCTGTGTATTTGCTATCTCTGACTCAGTCTCTGCCCGCTTGTATCTTCTGTGTATTTGCTATCTCTGACTCAGTCTCTGCCCGCTTGTATCTTCTGTGTATTTGCTATCTCTGACTCAGTCTCTGCCCGCTTGTATCTTGTGTGTATTTGCTATCTCTGACTCAGTCTCTGCCCGTTTGTATCTTCTGTGTATTTGCTATCTCTGACTCAGTCTCTGCCCGCTTGTATCTTCTGTGTATTTGCTATCTCTGACTCAGTCTCTGCCCGCTTGTATCTTCTGTGTATTTGCTATCTCTGACTCAGTCTCTGCCCGCTTGTATCTTCTGTGTATTTGCTATCTCTGACTCAGTCTCTGCCCGCTTGTATCTTCTGTGTATTTGCTATCTCTGACTCAGTCTCTGCCCGCTTGTATCTTCTGTGTATTTGCTATCTCTGATTTTTGCCTTATTCTTTGACCTCCCTTGCTTGCCGCCGGCCCTTGACTATATTGCCTGGACTTTGACTACGTTTATTGGATTGTGATTTTGTACTTTTGCTGCCCGATTGTTGTGACCCGGACTGTTTACTATTCTTCATTGTGTTTGTCTGTCTGTCTTGTATTTGTGTTCCACCTAGCCAGTGCAGGGACTGTCGCCAAGTTGCTCGCCGCCATCTTAGGGCGGATTGTGGCAAGTAGGTAGAGACAGTGGGCGGGGCTGAGCTTAGGGCTCACTGTCTTGTCTTGTCCTGCTGTCCGGTTCCTAACAGAGGAACACTAAAGCTGCACCACAGTAGAGCACAATGTAAGTTAGCCGCTCTCTACTGACTTACGCTCAGCTGAGTAGGAAAGATACTACTAGCCAGCTCCACCCAGTGACAGAGACCTGGGACTCGTACTACCCCATTAGGACGGACACTGAGGGGCAGAAGGTGGTCAGATGAGATAACAGAGACTCATCCATACGTGAGCACAAGGAGTTCTTGAAGATACTATTAGACACCACCACAAGCCGGCAGAGCACTCACTAAATTAGGGAAGGGGCCCTCCTATCCGGTCCCTAACACCTGTTAATGTTATTTTCTTCTATAAACTCATCCTCTATCAGTTTCTATGATTTTTTGCACCAAGTACTTGAGCACTGCACTGTTTTTTACTATTGCACCAAAGATGCCTTTTTTGTTGCCGTTTGTCCAGGGATAGGTGTTACGGCTCCTGTCCACCGTGACAAGTAGCCCCCAAACACCAGAGCCCACCAGCAGGTTCAATACCAGTCACAACAACCCGGGCCATGGCACACCCTCCTGGACACACCACTACCCAGAATAACATTCTGCCCCTCCCCAAGATAACGGTCTGCCCCTCCCCAGGATGACCTCCTGCCCCTCCCCAGGATAACGGTTTGCCCCTCCCCAGGATGACCTCCTGCCCCTCCCCAGGATGACCTCCTGCCCCTCCCCAGGATAACCTCCTGCCCCTCCCCAGGATGACCTCCTGCCCCTCCCCAGGATAATGTTCTGCCCCTCCCCAGGATAACCTTCTGCCCCTTCCCAGGATAATGTTCTGCCCCTCCCCAGGATGACCTTCTGCCCCTTCCCAGGATGACCTCCTGCCCCTCCCCAGGATAATGTTCTGCCCCTCCCCAGGATAACATTCTGCCCCTCCCCAGGATAACCTTCTGCCCCTCCCCAGGATAACCTTCTGCCCCTCCCCAGGATGACCTTCTGCCCCTCCCCAGGATAACGTTCTGCCCCTCCCCAGGATAACCTTCTGCCCCTCCCCAGGATAACGGTCTGCCCCTCCCCAGGATAACCTTCTGCCCCTCCCCAGGATAACGGTCTGCCCCTCCCCAGGATAACCTTCTGCCCCTCCCCAGGATGACCTTCTGCCCCTCCCCAGGATAACCTTCTGCCCCTCCCCAGGATGACCTTCTGCCCCTCCCCAGGATGACCTCCTGCCCCTCCCCAGGATAACGTTCTGCCCCTCCCCAGGATAACCTTCTGCCCCTCCCCAGGATAACGGTCTGCCCCTCCCCAGGATAACCTTCTGCCCCTCCCCAGGATAACGGTCTGCCCCTCCCCAGGATAACCTTCTGCCCCTCCCCAGGATGACCTTCTGCCCCTCCCCAGGATGACCTTCTGCCCCTCCCCAGGATAACCTTCTGCCCCTCCCCAGGATAACGGTCTGCCCCTCCCCAGGATAATGTACCTTGAGGTGCCGTAGGGGGGTAATCTCTGATCTTGTGAATCCTGTCGATGATCAGACAGATAATGATCAGCTGGTATTGTTGTTATTATTATGCAGATGACTGAGTAGCCATAGTGCAGTATAGAAGGGACGGAGATTACAGGTGTGTAGATGTGTAATAGGTCTGTTGGGGGTATCTCCCCTCTATATGGGGGCACATATCTAGGGGTGTTGCCGGGTTCTTCTCGGTGTAATAAAGCGGTGTAATTTGTATATCGGGAGGTGCACTTGTTTATCAGACGCTCTAGCTTTTCTTCTCTTCCTTTTGTCAGGATCCTCTCTATATAGTGGAAACCATAGAGGCCGAGCGAGGAGAGCCGAACACTATAAGATATCTGATGGGGGGGGGGTCACACTTTATATCATTAGAACTAATTCCAGATGTAGATGAAACGTTCATTATCAGAAAACCAAAGAGTGTAAATAGCTGCGAGATTCGGGCTAACAATGACACAATGACCCAGCGATGGCGGCAGGAAGGCCTCATGGTGTCCGCTTATCCGCACAAAATTATTATCCGTCTATTGTCGGCCAATTCATCATCTAATTGAAAAGGTCCCATTATGCTAATATCCTGAGCGCCACTTCTCATCGCCGAAGGAACAGGGACATTCTGCTGCTTCCAGGTATTGGGGCTTCACAAGTCAAAGGGTTAATAAGGGTAATTGCCGCAATGATATTTCAGAGATATTTCGCCATGACGGCTCCTATTTATGAGATCTGGAATCTAATGATTTATTGTACAGGTAAAAGTCACTTTACAGCCGTAATATGGAGGCCGATAAATCCTGCAACAACTTATAAAATAGGAAAAATGATTTGTAACAGGTAAGAAGTATTTCCATCGGTCCGTTCTCATAGACGGCGTCTGCAGATGCGTCAGACAGTCCGGACGTCACAAACCGCAGCGGCTACTTCTTTTAGGCCAAGATGCTCGATCTGACTGTCGTGTATGAGGTTTATTACTATTATTATTATTACTATTATTATTACTATTATGATTATCATTATGATCATTATTATTATCATTATTATTATTACTATTATTATTATCATTATTATTATTATTATTATTATTACTATTATTACTATTACTATTATGATTATTATTAATATTATTACTATTATTATTATAATTACTGCTATTATTATTATTATCATTATCACTATTATTATTATTATTATTATTATTATTATTATTATTGAAGTCAAATCTCCCGGGAACCTTCACACACGTTTTTTCACAATTTTATTGCTTTGAAAAAATGCCATTAATATCCAGCCTCGTTTGGCTTTTTAGTGAATTAAGTGAACATATAATTTGCATTTTTCTGGTGTTTTTCAAGTCAATGGGAAAAAGGCCAGAAAAAAAAAACCATGTACAGAATTCTTAATTTTGGAGACAAAAACCATGGCAGTGGTTCAGACTGGCCGGTGTGCTGATCTAATGCCCCTTATAACCAGCATGATAGATCGCTATTAGTGATGAGCGGACTCGAGCATAGTTGGTTTATTTTAACTTGAAATGAAAAAAAAAAAAAACTTTGAGGACCCGGACTTTAACCCTAACCTCAGCTCGGACCCGAACCTCTTTGAAGTCAATGGAGACCTGAACTTTGGGCCCCCAAAATGGCCTAAGTGTTGGTGGAGATAGACAACTGAGTGGCGTTATTCTGGTGGTGACCCTCCTTATACTGGGAGAGCCTGGTGGTGACCCTCCTTATACTGGGGGAGAGCCTGGTGGTGACCCTCCTTATACTGGGGGAGATAGCTGGTGGTGACCCTCCTTATACTGGGAGAGAGCCTGGTGGTGACCCTCCTTATACTGGGGGAGAGCCTGGTGGTGACCCTCCTTATACTGGGAGAGAGCCTGGTGGTGACCCTCCTTATACTGGGAGAGAGCCTGGTGGTGACCCTCCTTATACTGGGAGAGAGCCTGGTGGTGACCCTCCTTATACTGGGAGAGAGAGCCTGGTGGTGACCCTCCTTATACTGGGGGAGAGAGCCTGGTGGTGACCCTCCTTATACTGGGGGAGAGAGCCTGGTGGTGACCCTCCTTATACTGGGGGAGAGAGCCTGGTGGTGACCCTCCTTATACTGGGAGAGAGCCTGGTGGTGACCCTCCTTATACTGGGAGAGAGCCTGGTGGTGACCCTCCTTATACTGGGAGAGAGCCTGGTGGTGACCCTCCTTATACTGGGAGAGAGAGCCTGGCGGTGACCCTCCTTATACTGGGGGAGAGAGCCTGGTGGTGACCCTCCTTATACTGGGGGAGATAGCTGGTGGTGACCCTCCTTATACTGGGAGAGAGCCTGGTGGTGACCCTCCTTATACTGGGGGAGAGAGCCTGGTGGTGACCCTCCTTATACTGGGGGAGAGCCTGGTGGTGACCCTCCTTATACTGGGGGAGAGAGCCTGGTGGTGACCCTCCTTATACTGGGAGAGAGCCTGGTGGTGACCCTCCTTATACTGGGAGAGAGCCTGGTGGTGACCCTCCTTATACGGGGAGAGAGAGCCTGGTGGTGACCCTCCTTTGTAGTACAGTACAGTCTATGGAGGATGTGCAGATGTTACAGGATGTGTAGTACAGTACAGTCTATGGAGGATGTGCAGATGTTACAGGATGTGTAGTACAGTACAGTCTATGGAGGATGTGCAGATGTTACAGGATGTGTAGTACAGTACAGTCTATGGAGGATGTGCAGATGTTACAGGATGTGTAGTACAGTACAGTCTATGGAGGATGTGCGGATGTTACAGGCTTTGTAGTACAGTACAGTCTATGGAGGATGTGCAGATGTTTCAGGCTTTGTAGTACAGTACAGTCTATGGAGGATGTGCAGATGTTACAGGCTTTGTAGTACAGTACAGTCTATGGAAGATGTGCAGATGTTACAGGCTTTGTAGTACAGTACAGTCTATGGAGGATGTGCAGATGTTACAGGCTTTGTAGTACAGTACAGTCTATGGAGGATGTGCAGATGTTACAGGCTTTGTAGTACAGTACAGTCTATGGAAGATGTGCAGATGTTACAGGCTTTGTAGTACAGTACAGTCTATGGAGGATGTGCAGATGTTACAGGCTTTGTAGTACAGTACAGTCTATGGAGGATGTGCAGATGTTACAGAATGACTTAGACACACTGAGTGTTTGGGCGTCCACTTGGCAAATGAGGTTCAATGTGGATAAATGTAAAGTTATGCACCTGGGTACTAATAACCTGCAGCAGCCTATGTCCTGTAGGGAGTAATAACCTGCAGCATCCTATGTCCTGTGGGGAGTAATAACCTGCAGCATCCTATGTCCTGGGGGGAGTAATAACCTGCAGCATCCTATGTCCTAGGGGGAGTAATAACCTGCAGCATCCTATGTCCTGGGGGGAGTAATAACCTGCAGCATCCTATGTCCTGTGGGGAGTAATAACCTGCAGCATCCTATGTCCTGGGGGGAGTAATAACCTGCAGCATCCTATGTCCTGGGGGGAGTAATAACCTGCAGCATCCTATGTCCTGTGGGGAGTAATAACCTGCAGCATCCTATGTCCTGGGGGGAGTAATAACCTGCAGCATCCTATGTCCTGGGGGGAGTAATAACCTGCAGCATCCTATGTCCTGGGGGGAGTAATAACCTGCAGCATCCTATGTCCTGGGGTGGTTACTCTGGTGCAGTCGCTGATGGAGAAGGATCTGGTTGTACTTGTAGATAATAGACTACAGAACAGCACAATGTCAGTCAGCTGCTTGTAAGGCCGGCAGGATATTGTCATGTATATACCCGGCCTGGACTCTGGGGGCAGGGATATAATATTACCCCCCTATAAAGCTTTGGTGCGGCCTCATCTGGAGTATGCCGTCCAGTTTTGGAATCTGATTCATAAAAAGGACGTTCTAGAGCTGGAGAGGGAACAAAGACGGCCACTAAACTAATAAGGGGAATGGAACATCTTAGTTATGAGGAGAGATAATAGAATTACATGTGTTTTAGCCCCTACAGGAAATATGGGGAAAAGATGTTCCAGGTAAAACCCCCTCAAAGGACAAGGGGGCGCTGCCTCCACCTGAAGAGACAAGGGGGCGCTGCCTCCACCCGGAGAGACAAGGGGGCGCTGCCTGGAGGGACAAGGGGGCGCTGCCGCCGCCTGGAGAAACAAGGGGGCGCTGCCTCCACCCGGAGAGACAAGGGGGCGCTGCCTCCACCTGGAGAGACAAGGGGGCGCTGCCTCCACCTGGAGAGACAAGGGGGCGCTGCCTCCACCTGGAGAGACAAGGGGGCGCTGCCTCCACCTGGAGAGACAAGGGGGCGCTGCCTCCACCTGGAGAGACAAGGGGGCGCTGCCTCCACCTGGAGAGACAAGGGGGCGCTGCCTCCACCTGGAGAGACAAGAGGGCGCTGCCTCCACCCGGAGAGACAAGGGGGCGCTGCCTCCACCCGGAGAGACAAGGGGGCGCTGCCTCCACCCGGAGAGACAAGGGGGCGCTGCCTCCACCCGGAGAGACAAGGGGGCGCTGCCTCCACCCGGAGAGACAAGGGGGCGCTGCCTCCACCCGGAGAGACAAGGGGGCACTGCCTCCGCCTGGAGAGACAAGGGGGCGCTGCCTCCACCTGGAGAGACAAGGGGGCGCTGCCTCCACCCGGAGAGACAAGGGGGCGCTGCCTCCAATCGGAGAAAAAAAGGTTCAACCTCCGGAGGCGACAAGCCTTCTTTACCATGAGAACTGTGAATCTGTGGAACAGTCACCACAGGATCTGGTCACAGCAACAACAGTAGAGGGCTTCAAAACCGACCTAGACAAGTTCTTAGAGCAAAATAATATAAATGCATATGTATGGAAGCTATCACCCCTCCCCCTTCTCTGTATGTATAGTACTATCACCCCTCCCCCTTCCCTGTATGTATAGAACCTATCACCCCTCCCCCTTCCCTGTATGTATGGAAGCTATCACCCCTCCCCCTTCTCTGTATGTATAGAAGCTATCACCCCTCCCCCTTCCCTGTATGTATAGAACCCATCACCCCTCCCCCTTCCCTGTATGTATAGAAGCTATCACCCCTTCCCTGTATCCATCCCCTCCTTGGTTGAACTTGATGGACATGTGTCTTTTTTCAACCGTATTAACTATGTAACTATATAACATAGTAGCCTTCAGGAGACCGGACCTGGATACAGTAAGTATAGCTGTTATATAGCAGCCTTCAGGAGACCGGACCTGGATACAGTAAGTATAGCTGGTATATAGCTGCCTTCAGGAGACCGGACCTGGATACAGTAAGTATAGCTGGTATATAGCTGCCTTCAGGAGACCGGACCTGGATACAGTAAGTATAGCTGGTATATAGCTGCCTTCAGGAGACTGGACCTGGATACAGTAAGTATAGATGGTATATAGCAGCCTTCAGGAGACTGGGCCTGGATACAGTAAGTATAGCTGGTATATAGCTGCCTTCAGGAGACTGGACCTGGATACAGTAAGTATAGCTGTTATATAGCAGCCTTCAGGAGACTGGATCTGGATATAGTAAGTATAGTCGTTATATAGCTGCCTTCAGGAGACTGGACCTGGATACAGTAAGTATAGCTGTTACATAGCTGCCTTCAGGAGACTGGACCTGGATACAGTAAGTATAGCTGTTATATAGCTGCCTTCAGGAGACCGGACCTGAATACAGTAAGTATAGTTGTTATATAGCTGCCTTCAGGAGACTGGACCTGGATACAGTAAGTATAGATGGTATATAGCAGCCTTCAGGAGACTGGATCTGGATATAGTAAGTATAGTCGTTATATAGCAGTCAGGAGACTGGACCTGGATACAGTAAGTATAGCTGGTATATAGCAGCCTTCAGGAGACTGGACCTGGATACAGTAAGTACAGCTGTTATATAGCAGCCTTCAGGAGACTGGACCTGGATACAGTAAGTATAGCTGTTATATAGCTGCCTTCAGGAGACTGGACCTGGATACGGTAAGTATAGCTGCCTGCAGGAGTCTGGACCTGGATACAGTAAGTATAGCTGTTATATAGCAACCTTCAGAAGACTGGACCTGGATACAGTAAGTATAGCTGGTATATGGCAGCCTTCAGGAGACTGGACCTGGGTACAGTAAGTATAGCTGTTATATAGCTGCCTTCAGGAGACTGGACCTGGATATAGTAAGTATAGCTGTTATATAGCAACCTTCAGGAGACTGGACCTGGATACAGTAAGTATAGCTGTTATATAGCTGCCTTCAGGAGACTGGACCTGGATACAGTAAGTATAGATGGTATATAGCAGCCTTCAGGAGACTGGACCTGGATATAGTAAGTATAGTCGTTATATAGCAGTCAGGAGACTGGACCTGGATACAGTAAGTATAGCTGGTATATAGCAGCCTTCAGGAGACTGGACCTGGATACAGTAAGTACAGCTGTTATATAGCAGCCTTCAGGAGACTGGACCTGGATACAGTAAGTATAGCTGTTATATAGCTGCCTTCAGAAGACTGGACCTGGATACAGTAAGTATAGCTGGTATATGGCAGCCTTCAGGAGACTGGACCTGGGTACAGTAAGTATAGCTGTTATATAGCTGCCTTCAGGAGACTGGACCTGGATATAGTAAGTATAGCTGTTATATAGCAACCTTCAGGAGACTGGACCTGGATACAGTAAGTATAGCTGTTATATAGCTGCCTTCAGGAGACTGGACCTGGATACAGTAAGTATAGATGGTATATAGCAGCCTTCAGGAGACTGGACCTGGATATAGTAAGTATAGTCGTTATATAGCAGTCAGGAGACTGGACCTGGATACAGTAAGTATAGCTGGTATATAGCAGCCTTCAGGAGACTGGACCTGGATACAGTAAGTACAGCTGTTATATAGCAGCCTTCAGGAGACTGGACCTGGATACAGTAAGTATAGCTGTTATATAGCTGCCTTCAGGAGACTGGACCTGGATACGGTAAGTATAGCTGCCTGCAGGAGTCTGGACCTGGATACAGTAAGTATAGCTGTTATATAGCAACCTTCAGGAGACTGGACCTGGATACAGTAAGTATAGCTGGTATATGGCAGCCTTCAGGAGACTGGACCTGGGTACAGTAAGTATAGCTGTTATATAGCAGCCTTCAGGAGACTGGACCTGGATACAGTAAGTATAGCTGTTATATAGCAACCTTCAGGAGACTGGACCTGGATACAGTAAGTATAGCTGTTATATAGCAGCCTTCAGGAGACTGGACCTGGATACAGTAAGTATAGCTGTTATATAGCTGCCTTCAGGAGACTGGACCTGGATACAGTAAGTATAGCTGTTATATAGCTGCCTTCAGGAGACTGGACCTGGATACAGTAAGTATAGCTGTTATATAGCTGCCTTCAGGAGACTGGACCTGGATACAGTAAGTATAGCTGTTATATAGCTGCCTTCAGGAGACTGGACCTGGATACAGTAAGTATAGCTGGTATATAGCTGCCTTCAGGAGACTGGACCTGGATACAGTAAGTATAGCTGGTATATAGCTGCCTTCAGAAGACTGGACCTGGATACAATAAGTATAACTGTTATATAGCTGCCTTCAGGAGACTGGACCTGGATACAGTAAGTATAGCTGTTATATAGCAGCCTTCAGGAGACTGGACCTGGATACAGTAAGTATAGCTGTTATATAGCTGCCTTCAGGAGACTGGACCTGGATACAGTAAGTATAGCTGTTATATAGCTGCCTTCAGGAGACTGGACCTGGATATAGTAAGTATAGCTGTTATATAGCAACCTTCAGGAGACTGGACCTGGATACAGTAAGTATAGCTGTTATATAGCAGCCTTCAGGAGACTGGACCTGGATACAGTAAGTATAGCTGTTATATAGCTGCCTTCAGGAGATTGGACCTGGATACAGTAAGTATAGCTGTTATATAGCTGCCTTCAGGAGACTGGACCTGTATACAGTAAGTATAGCTGTTATAATTTATAAGAACTGTATACTAATTATAATGTAAATGACAGCTATTCTTGATATCCCTCGCTGCTTTACATATTGGACGTTATAATGACAGGTTTTATACGGACAGTTTATAGAAATCTGCATATAAGGAGCCCGCCGTCCTTCCTACTGCAAATTGTGATAAATATAAGATCCTTGAGGTTCCGGCTCGTTCCGTTCCTGTAATGTTTCCTCCTGTCATTTCTACCTTAATGGAGATTTCTTCTGTCTATAGAATCTATGCAAACTTTCTGCTGACAAGATGTTACGTCCGTAGTTCAATTTGGTTGTGAGCGGCCAGGAAAGCAGATGAGGAGAGGAGAGGAATGGCCTGTCACTGGTATTAAGCCGCTATCCATGAAACGCTTCCCCCGCACAGCCGCTGTACAGTCCAATCAGGCTGGAAGCTTCCAGAATGTCATCCAGGTGGATTCTAGTATCGCTAATAAAATGGGCCGAATATATAAGAAATCTCCCGACATCGAGATTTGTCTTTGTATCTGGGTGGATTTTATATCCAGTAACTGAACTCTATGCAGAAGGTGTGAGAGTCTCCCTGAAGGCGGATGCGGAATTACGGACGCCAGGCGGGTGACACACCGCATCACATACAGGAAGGAGCAGGAGGACAGGAGGGTAAGTATGTATGGAACGCTGTATATATAGAAATCATGGATGTATTCCACTGCTGATCCCCTTTAGACGCCATGTATTGTAGCATAACAGCGGGAAAAGCACGATTACTTACGGGTAATCTTGTTTTCAATAGCCCATGACAGCACCCCTGGAGAGGACCTCCCACCGCAGGACAGGAAACCTGAGAATATAAAACCTTGACACGCCTCTCCAGCCTCAGTTCAAACAAAAGTACTCCAGCGGAGGAAATAATCAACATAGGTAACATAACACAATACTTTTAAACAATATTCCAGCAACATTCGCTATATAGGGTAGGGTATGCATGAGGGGTGCTGTCATGGGCTATTGAAAACAAGATTACCCGTAAGTAATCGTGCTTTTACCTCAACGCCCTATGACAGCACCCCTGGAGATTTAGAATAGAAACTAAATTATTAGGGGGGGACTACTGCTGACAGAACCTTTCTGCCAAAGGATAAATCAGAGATTGGTCTTAACTGCACCCTGTAATGTCTAAAGAAGGTGTGAACAGAGCCCCAGGTGGCAGCTTTGCATATTTGATCCAAGGTAGCTTCTGCCCTTTCTGCCCAGGATGTTGCCACTGATCTTGTGGAATGAGCTGTGAAGAATGGAGGGGGATCTTTCCCTTTACTAGAGTAGGCTAGAGAGATTGACTGTTTAATCCATCTACTCACAGAAGCTTTTGAAGCTGCCTTCCCTTTATTAGGACCTGAAAACTGAACTAACAGGTTCTCAGCTGACCTAAAATCCTTTGTCCTGTCTAAATATTCAAGGAGGCATCTCCTAACGTCCAGAGTATGGAAAGACGCCTCCTTCTGGTTTTTAGGGTTGTTACAGAAAGATGGCAAAATAATCTCCTGATTTTTATGAAACTCAGATACCACCTTCGGGAGAAAGGTAGGAAGTGTTTTCATAACTACCCTGTCATCTAATATCTGGGTGTAAGGGGGGTGTGCCGACAGAGCCTGTATTTCACCTACCCTTCTGGCCGTTGTTATTGCCAGGAGAAACGCCATTTTTAATGTGAGCAGCCTGATTGAGACGTCTTCTAGGGGCTCAAAAGGAGTCATAGTTAGGGCCTCCAGGACTAGGTTCAAGTCCCACTGAGGTACCAATATCTTCTTGGGGGGATTAAGACGAGAAGCAGCAGTTAAGAATCTTTTTACTAGAGTATTTTCCGCCAACTTAAAATTCAGAAAGGAGCTTAGGGCCGACACTTGCACCTTCAAGGTATTTGGGCTTAAGTTCATGTCCATCCCAGCCTGTAGGAAGTTGAGCACTAGAGGGATATTGGGCTGATCTAGCGGATCTTGTTTACCTTTGGAAAACCTCAAAAAGGCACGCCAGACTCTAAAATAGATGTTTGTAGTTACATCCTTCCTGCTTGCTAGAAGTGTATTAACTACTGCGTCAGAGAACCCTCTTCTTTTCAGGATGACCCGCTCAGCATCCATACCGTCAAGTGCAGATTCGGGGTATCCGGGTGCTGTACTGGGCCCTGCGACAGCAGATCTTTGGTGTTCGGCAGTACCCATGGCTGTTGTACTGACATCTTCCTCAGGCAGGTTATCCATGGCCTTCTGGGCCAGAATGGAGCTACTAGCAACGTCATTGCTCTGTCTTCCCGAATCTTCCTGATGACTTTGGGGATCAGACGAAAGGGTGGGAAGGCATAACCTCTTTCTCTTCCCCAGTCGAGGGAGAAGGCGTCCACCTTCGTTGGTTTGTCCAGGGGATTCAAGGAACAAAACCTGTTTAGTTTTTTGTTTCCTCTTGTTGAAAACAGGTCTATTGAGGGTGTGCCGAACCTCTTCAGTATTAGATGGAACACTCGATCGTTTAATGACCACTCTGTCTGCTTTATCTGTACCCTGCTGAGAAAATCCGCAACCTTGTTTTCCTTTCCTTTCAGGTGTACTGCTGAGAGAGAAGTCAAGTTTACTTCTGCAAAGGAAAAAATTTGAGAGGACAGATTCAAAAGTGTCTGGGATCTGGTGCCCCCCTGTCGATTCACATAAGACACTGCTGTTGTGTTGTCTGAGTAGACTACCACGTGTTTGTGTCTGACTTGAGTCTGGAAACTCTCTAGGGCTAACTGTATTGCCAGTAACTCCTTGTAGTTTGAAGAACTGTGCTTGGTTTGTGGTGACCAGCGCCCCTGGTGGTTTTGATTGTTCAAGTGAGCCCCCCACCCCCACGGGCTGGCATCTGTTGTAATTCTTGCTATAGGATGAGGGGACCAATGGATCCCTGAGGAGAGATTGTCCGGATTTAGCCACCAGCGGAGAGATAATCTGGCTCTTGAGGATAGAACAAGGGGCTGGTCTAATGTGTCCTGGGTTCCTTTCCAGGATGTTAAGATGTTCTGTTGTAGATCCCTCGATTTGGACTGAGCCCATTTCACCGCCGGTATACAGGATGTCAAAAGTCCTAAGACAGACATTGCCTCTCTTAAGGATGGTCTGAATGTCCAGAACAGCGTTTGCACTCTGTTCCTGATTACCTGCTGCTTGACTTCCGGGAGAAAGGTCATCTGACATGTTGAGTCCAGCAGGTATCCTAGAAAAACACAACTGGGAGAAGGAATCAAGTTGGACTTTTTCAGGTTGATATTCCAGCCAAGCTGCCTTATTATAGCCGAAGCCTGATGTATTTGGAACGTCAGGGTCTGCGATGAGTCTGCCACCAGCAGAAAGTCGTCCAGGTATGGAATAAGGACTATGTTCTTGGTCCTTATGAAGGCTGCCATATCCGCAACTACTTTCGTGAACACCCTTGGGGCTTGAGAGACCCCAAACGGGAGTGCTTTGTATTGGAAGTGGCACCACCGCCCCTTGATGTTTACTGCCAGCCTCAGATATTTTTGGTGTGAGGGATGGATAGGGACGTGATAGTACGCATCTTCTAAATCTATTGACGCCATCAGACACCCTGGATAAAGAAGATGAATAGCTGATTTGAGAGTTTCCATACGAAATTTTTTGTATTTCAGGTGGGCATTGAGTCCTTTTAGATTTATAATAACTCGATAAGTACCGTTCGGTTTCTTCACCAGGAACAGTGGGGAATAAAATCCCTTCCCCTGTTGATTCACAGGGACTGGGATTATCACATTTTTGTTTACTAAAGAAAGAACTTCTGTCTCTAGAGCTGACTGCTTCTCTTGGTCTGAAATTAATCTGGTGGGAAGATATCTGTCCGGGGGAAAGTTGTTGAATTCCAACAACAGACCCCAAGCTATGGTATTTAGTACCCAGGGACTGGAGGAAATTTCCTTCCAGGCTGGGACAAAATGGGACAGACGACCTCCCACCTGATGAATATCATTGTGACTCTTTGGGCTTGTCCCTTCCTGAGAAAAGGAAACCTTTCCCTTTTCCTGGGGCTCTAAATTTCCTATTGGCGTCTTGTCTAGCACGAAAGGGCCTTTTAAATGGTTTTTTCCCCTGAGTGGACTCTTGGGTTCTTTGTTGCCCTGGGAACTGTTTTTTCTTTTCCGACGCTTTCTCTAGAAGAGAGTCAAGCACCGGTCCAAACAGCGAATCACCGTCACAAGGTATAGAACATAATTTGCCTTTTGACGCTATATCCCCTTTCCATGACTTCAGCCATACTGCTCGTCTAGCGGAATTTGACAGGGCTGCTGCCCTAGCAGTCATTTTTAGCGAATCCACTGACGCATCCGCTAGAAAATCTGCAGCTTTGGATAGAGTTGGTAAGTCTTCCAAAATACTAGCTGGAGCGTTCTCCTTGATTAGTTGGTTTTTAAAATCTCCTAACCATAACCTTAAGGATCTGGCCACACACGTAGCCGCCACATTAGTCCTTAGGGCACTGGTGGAGGCTTCCCATGTTTTGCGGTTGTAATGGTCCGCCTTGCGGTCCATTGGGTCCGGCAGTGACCCAAGGTCCTCAAAGGGCAGGCTGTTTTTCTTGGCTATTTTGGCCACCGGGGCGTCCACTGCCGGAGCTTTCTCCCATGCCTTACAATCCTCTTCTTCGAAAGGATATTTCCTCTTAAAGAAGCGTGGAATGAAAAACTTCCTATCAGGGTTCTCCCACTCCTTCTTTATTAGAGACTTAATATTAGCATGTAGAGAAAATGTACGGATCCTTTTAGGTCCTAGACCTTCATATAAGGCATCCTCTGCTGACTTAGGCTGTGTAACCTCCTCAATGTTCATAGACTGCCTTATTGCTTTAATAAGCTGATCCGTATCTTCAGCAGGGCATAATGTATTACTAGGCAAAGAACCTTCCTCCTCTTCTGCCTGTTGTTCTATTTCCCCTTCTTCTAAATCCACCCAGGTGACGGAAGGGACAGGGGTAGCCTCCTGAGAGTCTGAGGGACCCGGCTGCTCCTGCTGGGGGGTCAAATTTAGCTGACCCAGAGAAGCTTTTATCTCATCTCTCACCATCTGTTTAATGCTATTTGCCAGTACAGAGGATTCTTGAGCCACTAGCTTATCAATACATGCAGGGCAAACGGATCTATTATAATCTTCCTTAAGCTCCTTCCTGCATTCACCACATTCTTTGCGGCGATGTCTCTCTTTACTAGAGGACTTAGCACTTGCTGGTGACTTCTACAACATAAACAGCAAGAAACACCTTATTAAAAATAAGTAAAATAAACGTGACCTCTCACCACCCCAGGTCTTCACTGGTACCGGACTAGAGGTCTTCCTTTTTTCATGGCGTCCTTTGTCCCCTCCAGAAGGTTCAGACATCACTGCGGGAGGTGTACCAGGTAGATTTGTGCTGTAGTACGGGCCGGCTGATGGGGGTCTCAAGCCACTGGACGCACGAGGCAGCGGACGCCAACTCCCGCTCCCGGGTTTCAAATAGCCGTGTCCTGGGCGTTCCGCCGGAAGCGACGCGTCCCGGCCGGAAACGTCATCAAAAGCGCGCCGGACGTCACTACGCCAGCGTGCTTACGCACGCATGCGTCCTGACGTCACACCCAGGGAAACCGGAAGCCGACACGCACGGATGCCGGCGTTCCACCACGAGATCCCGCTACCCCTGGGGACTGCTTATGCGGGTCTCATGGTCCGGAGCGAGGTGGTCATCCGGCGAGCTCCCCCACCAGACTTCCAGGCTGCTCCAGCGGGAGTCTTATGCCTGCAGGTAACCTCACTGTGCAAGAAGCAGAAGGAGGGTCTGCGGCCTGCCAGGTGTCAAAAAGATTTTATCTTCTTGCTCCCATAAGGGGAGCGTCTTCTCAGACCTCCCATCCGCACGGACAGGAAACCTGAACGGAGGCTGGAGAGGCGTGTCAAGGTTTTATATTCTCAGGTTTCCTGTCCTGCGGTGGGAGGTCCTCTCCAGGGGTGCTGTCATAGGGCGTTGAGGTAAAATATCCTACCTGGGCAGATCCATAAACTATGGATACAAATCACCTACCAAACTGATCGGTATATTGTATATTGTATACCGTATACTACTACAGTGTCCATGCAACTGACTGAGCTTTTGTTTATTGTGAAAACTGTTGTACAATCCCTCCTAGATGTGACTGATATATATATATACCCCTCCTAGATGTGACTGATATATATACCCCTCCTAGATGTGACTGATATATATATATATATACCCCTCCTAGATGTGACTGATATATATATATATACCCCTCCTAGATGTGACTAATATATATATATATATATATATATATATATATACCCCTCCTAGATGTGACTGATATATATATATATATACCCCTCCTAAATGTGACTGATATATATATATACCCCTCCTAGATGTGACTGATATATATATATATATATACCCCTCCTAGATGTGACTGATATATATACCCCTTCTAGATGTGACTGATATATATATATATACACACCCCTCCTAGATGTGACTGATATATATACCCCTTCTAGATGTGACTGATATATATATATATATATATACACACCCCTCCTAGATGCGACTGATATATATACCCCTCCTAGATGTGACTGATATATATATACCCCTGCGATGCCCTGGCCCCTGGGGGCCACTTCCGCAGTGCTGGTGTTATGAGCGGGCAATGACCGGGGCAGCTGCAGGGGTTATACTTGTCACGGTATAGGCCTGAGGGCGGCACAGCTGTAGGGCCGGTCTGTGGAATCTGCGGGTGATGATGGGCATGCGATTCTTCGCTGCACCTAGTCAGGGCACCAGTTAGTGGACACCAATGCCAGGGTTCAGTAACAGCGGTTTTATTATAGATGAGGTAACTAGTAGCAACAGTTCTGTCCGGATGCAACCGGGTATATAGCAGGCTCTGACAAATAAAGCAGGAGTGGTGCTGCATAGGCTGTGAGAATACGTGCCGGATGATGGGAGTAGGAGTATGAGAGAAATAGCGTTGCTGGGTGGATTAGCTTGAGAATAATACTTGCTGTGAATCCTTGCAGCGATGAGGAGAGATAACGGAATGACACCCAGATGAGAGAGAAGACTCCGGACACTTGAGCAGGCAGATACAGCTGAAGACTTGAATATAGCAGAGCACCTGATCCACACTTCTAGTGGTGAAGTAGGAGCTGCAGAGAAGAAGCCCAACTCCTCTGAGGTAGGAGAGGGACGGCACACATCCTCCTTGCTTGGAAGCAGGGGGAAGACTAACTTGTTAGGAGGAAGTGGGAGGTCACATGGTTGCTCCTGGCCAGAGCTAGTCGGCCATTGGAGGAACCATGGTTACAGGTCACGTGATCAACAGCCTTGCATACCACTGTACAATGTAATAATACACAGGAATACATGAGAATACACATGAGAATGCACAATACCAGAGAATACTAGGGGAAAACCAGCAGCAGTTGCAGTGCAAACACTTACCAGAACAGGCATGGACACAGCAAGAGAAATGGCCATAATAGGAGTAGTAGTCCTTGCGTTCTGGGACACTGCACCCCTCCTAGATGTGACTTATATATATATATATATATATATATATATATATATATATATATATATATATATATATACCCCTCCTAGATGTGAGGGAATGAAATCTTCTCAGTGATACTTTGTTCTCTACAAAGCTGAATGTGCTGACATCAACGTCCCACACACATCATACCTGGGAATCCCATGTATTACCCAATGGCGGCCTGGAGGTGGCGTCACACACAGAATTACCCCTCCAGGCTGATTCAACTTTGCTGTAATGTCCTTCTACATATATATATATATATATATATATATATATATATATATATTATATGTAATGGGTGTGGCCTCCATGTGGCTATATGACCTCCCTACACGTCCCGGGCATGCTCCTGATGAGGTGTATGACCTCCCTACAAGGCCCGGGCATGCTCCTGATGAGGTGTCTGTATGACCTCCCTACGAGGCCCGGGCATGCTCCTGATGAGGTGTATGACCTCCCTACAAGGCCCGGGCATGCTCCTGATGAGGTGGCTGTATGACCTCCCTACAAGGCCCGGGCATGCTCCTGATGAAGTGGCTATATGACCTCCCTACAAGGCCCGGGCATGCTCCTGATGAGGTGTATGACCTCCCTACAAGGCCCCGGCATGCTCCTGATGAGGTGTATGACCTCCCTACAAGGCCCGGGCATGCTCCTGATGAGGTGTATGACCTCCCTACAAGGCCTGGGCATGCTCCTGATGAGGTGTATGACCTCCCTACAAGGCCCGGGCATGCTCCTGATGAGGTGGCTGTATGACCTCCCTACAAGGCCTGGGCATGCTCCTGATGAGGTGTCTGTATGACCTCCCTACAAGGCCCGGGCATGCTCCTGATAAAGTGTATGACCTCCCTACAAGTCCCGGGCATGCTCCTGATGAGGTGTATGACCTCTCTATGCGGCTCGGGCATGCTTCTGATGAGGTGGCTGTATGACCTCCCCACAAGGCCTGGGCATGCTCCTGATGAGGTGTCTGTATGACCTCCCTACAAGGCCCGGGCATGCTCCTGATGAGGTGTCTGTATGACCTCCCTACAAGGCCCGGGCATGCTCCTGATGAGGTGTATGACCTCCCTACAAGGCCCGGGCATGCTTCTGATGAGGTGTCTGTATGACCTCCCTACAAGTCCAGGGCATGCTCCTGATGAGGTGTCTGTATGACCTCCCTACAAGGCCCGGGCATGCTTCTGATGAGGTGTCTGTATGACCTCCCTACAAGGCCCGGGCATGCTCCTGATGAGGTGTCTGTATGACCTCCCTACAAGGCTTGGGCATGCTCCTGATGAGGTGGCTGTATGACCTCCTGAGGGATCTCCTCCCAGACCTAGGCTAAAACAGCCGCCAACTCTGGATAGTCTGTGCTGCAACGTGACAGTGGTGGATGGAGGAGACATGATGTGCTCAATGGGATTCAGTGGATGTTGGGCCCTCATACCACCCTCATGGAGTCGGTTTCTAACCATGTGTCAATTTGTGGCTGCTGGAGGTCATTGTGCAGGGCTCTGGCAGTGCTCTTCTTGTTCCTCCATACACAGAGGCAGAGGTAGCGGTCCTGCTGCTGGGTTGTTGCCCTCCTATGGCCTCCTCCATGTCTCCTGGGGTACTGGCCTGTCTCCTGGTAGCATCTCCAGCCTCTGGACACTACGGCCTCCTCCATGTCTCCTGGTGTACTGGCCTGTCTCCTGGTAGCATCTCCAGCCTCTGGACACTACGGCCTCCTCCATGTCTCCTGGTGTACTGGCCTGTCTCCTGGTAGCATCTCCAGCCTCTGGACACTATGGCCTCCTCCACGTCTTCTGGTATACTGGCCTGTCTCTTGGTAGCACCTCCAGCCTCTGGACACTACCAAAGACAAAGTTTTCGGCTCACCCCAATGTGCTGTATGTAGCCAGAATGCGAGTGGTTGCGTTCTGAAGCACGTGAGAGAATTGCCTTAACCTGTACAGAATCCAGAAAATCCGAAGATCAAAGCTTTTTGAAAGTTCAATTTCGTTTATTTAGGCATAACAAAACATAAATGAAAAACAAAATAATTGTTAAAAACACGCAGACACGTTGCAAGGCTCCTGCCTTTTAATCATGATTAAGAGGCAGGAGCCTCGCAACGCGTCGGTGTGTTTTTAACAATTTAACAAGGTGCTGGACACTACGGCCTTCTCCACGTCTACTGGTGTACTGGCCTGTCTCCTGGTAGCCTCCAGCCTCTGGACACTATGGCCTCCTCCACGTCTCCTGGTGTACTGGCCTGTCTCCTGGTAGCCTCCAGCCTCTGGACATTACAGCCTCCACCATGTCTCCTGGTGTACTGGCCTGTCTCCTGGTAGCCTCCGGCCTCTGGACACTACGGCCTCCTCCACGTCTCCTGGTGTACTGGCCTGTCTCCTGTAGCCTCTGGACACTACGGCCTCCTCCATGTCTCCTGGTGTACTGGCCTGTCTCCTGGTAGCCTCCGGCCTCTGGACACTACGGCCTCCTCCACGTCTCCTGGTGTACTGGCCTGTCTCCTGTAGCCTCTGGACACTACGGCCTCCTCCATGTCTCCTGGTGTACTGGCCTGTCTCCTGGTAGCCTCCAGCCTTTGGAAACTATGGCCTTCTCCACGTTTCCTGGTGTACTGGCCTGTCTCCTGGTAGCCTCCAGCCTCTGTACACTACGGCCTTCTCCACGTCTCCTGGTGTACCGGCCTGTCTCCTGGTAGCCTCCAGCCTCTGGACACTACGGCCTCCTCCATGTCTCCTGGTGTACTGGCCTGTCTCCTGCTAGCCTCCAGCCTCTGGACACTACGGTCTTCTCCACGTCTCCTGGTGTACTGGCCTGTCTCCTGGTAGCCTCCAGCCTCTGGACACTACGGCCTCCACCATGTCTCCTGGTGTACTGGCCTGTCTCCTGGTAGCCTCCGGCCTCTGGACACTACGGCCTCCTCCACGTCTCCTGGTGTACTGGCCTGTCTCCTGTAGCCTCTGGACACTACGGCCTCCTCCATGTCTCCTGGTGTACTGGCCTGTCTCCTGGTAGCCTCCGGCCTCTGGACACTACGGCCTCCTCCACGTCTCCTGGTGTACTGGCCTGTCTCCTGTAGCCTCTGGACACTACGGCCTCCTCCATGTCTCCTGGTGTACTGGCCTGTCTCCTGGTAGCCTCCAGCCTTTGGAAACTATGGCCTTCTCCACGTTTCCTGGTGTACTGGCCTGTCTCCTGGTAGCCTCCAGCCTCTGGACACTACGGCCTTCTCCATGTCTCCTGGTGTACTGGCCTGTCTCCTGCTAGCCTCCAGCCTCTGGACACTACGGTCTTCTCCACGTCTCCTGGTGTACTGGCCTGTCTCCTGGTAGCCTCCAGCCTCTGGACACTACGGCCTCCTCCATGTCTCCTGGTGTACTGGCCTGTCTCCTGGTATCACCTCCAGCCTCTGGACACTACGGCCTCCTCCACGTCTCCTGTTGTACTGGCCTGTCTCCTGGTAGCCTCCACCCTCTGGACACTACGGCCTCCTCCATGTCTCCTGGTGTACTGGCCTGTCTCTTGGTAGCACCTCCAGTCTCTGGACACTACGCTGACAGACACAGCAAACCTTATTGCCATAGCTCACATTGATGTGCCACCCTGGATGAGCTGCACTACCTGAGCCACCTGTGTGGGTTGTAGAGTCCGTCTCATGCTACCATGAGTGTGAAAGCTCCAGCAACATTCAAAAGTGACCGAAACATCAGCCAGAAAGCCTAGGTAGGGAGAAGTGGTGTGTGGTCCCCACCTGCAGGACCCTCTATTATTGAGGGGGTCTGGCTGACTGCAGGTGACAGTGAGTGTCAGTCGGTGCTGCAGGTGACAGTGAGTGTCAGTGCTGCTTCCTGAGTGGACAGTCTGATGTCACGGAAGTCTCATTTAAGGAGTTATATATACTGAGCAGTGTATATACCATTATCCAGCTTCTTGCTTACTACTCTGAATACTCAGTAAGAAATAGAAACTCTTGTAAATCTCTGTAATATTTCCCAACAGGAATCAGGTAGAAACCGCCACAATCCAGCGGCTGCAGAGAATAAGTTGGTTATTTCTCCTCCTCTAATAATGAGCGGCTGCCCTTCACCAGACTGCAGCCATTAATAGTCCAAAGCCAAGAACCATTTATAACAGGTTTTACCGTCACATTGACTTGCAAAATCTTGTTTTTATTGCCAAAAAGAGCGTTCCCGGAATCGCTTCATTAAGTCTTACAATATCAGTGAGGATTTCAGTGGAGCGTGCGGCGCCGTTCTCCGTGCCGGATTCATTAACCTCCGCACTCACAGAGGTCACATTAAGCGCCACTTGCAGTAATTAGCTCCGCCACTTGAAGTAATTATTTCAATGGACGTCGGGATCAAAAACTCGATCAGACTCCAGGCTAGAAAGTTAATATTAGAAATAGCCGTATATAAGAGCTTGGTGCTTCTATATACTCTTCCACTGAAACAGAGAAGGAATCTAGGATCATGTCTGGAATGATGTCACCACTACGACTTATCCAGTCTTACATTTTGTGTTTAGATATTTTGCCCCTTTTCACCATTTTGTTAACAACTACGAGCTTATAAACTTGTAATTCATCAGCAATAACAGCCCTGGGCCCATCCCCAGGATGTGTGTGATGTTACAGCTGGGGTCCATTAACTTCAAGGGAACTGAGTTGTAATAACACACAGGAGCTGAGAATAGGGGTAGCGCTGGTTCTGAAACTGGATAACCTCTTTAAATGGAGTCAGTGAGGAGTTGTGGCACACTCTGGCTGCCTCACCACTGCTTCCTCCTCCTCCTCCCTCTTCTTAAATAATAATCAATAATCAATGCTTTCTTTGGTTCAATTCCCTGATGGATTTTTTTAAAATTAATAATTTACTCTATTAAGTGCAAAAATATCCCAATGTGGAAGTGGTGGGGGATAAAAAAAAGATATTTTATTTCCATCAGGAGAATCGAACTATAGAAAGAACTGTTACTGGTCTCTAGACAGGTGATTTATGCCTAGACCACAGCTCCACCACAGGAGATTCAGTTATATCTGATTACAGGTCAGTCCTCTGACTGACAGCTGAGTGAGCAGGAGGCCGGGCAGCATTGATTAAGAGGAAGGAGCACTAGTTAAGGCCGGGTTTAAGCTGCATTTTTGCAGTCTGTGTAATGGATCCATTTTCAAATAGTTACTTTCATTGTACACAAAAACATGGTTAATGGTCTTTGTATTGTAAGTCAAAGAAAAGAACCTGTTTAGATTCAAACAGATGTACACAATTGTACTTGTTTTTGCATCAGTTTTTTCATCCATTTTTTCCCCATTAAACGGATATGTTAAACGGACTGCAAATACGCAGAGTGAACCCATCTTATAAGACATGAGCGCGTAGTGAAATATTCGAAAGTTTGAAATCCGATTGGAGTAGACCGCGATGCTGGACTATTCGATTGAATATTGAATCCCATTAAAGTCTAGGATAGGAGAAAAATGCTCATTTATTGGAAACCAAATTTCGACCACTTGGAGGTCACCAAATCCCCCAAGACACCTCAGGAAATGATGCCAACACCTCTGGATGCAGCAGGGGAAGCATGGCTGGCTGCATCTAACATGCCAAAGTCACAGCATTACACCACGATCACTGCCTCTCAGCTATACACTCCAAACACTCTCAGTATACAGCCGTATACCCTATGTATGATTTTTTAGAAATGCCTTCAGGCAACAGGCGTTCCAACGGTTAATGTCACCTACAGAATGAAAGAAAAGTAATATCAAATTATTATTTTTTGGGCACACTCTCAGTATACAGCTGTATACCCTTGACTAAGGGATAGTCTAGCTACCCGTTCTTAACCTAATTACCTTTCCCCCCAATAAAGACGCCAAGTCCTGTTGGAGAAAAAGGCCACAACAGCCGCATTTATTAACAAAATAACTTATTAACTTTATATAAATGTTGAAAAGTATTTTATATATTAAACAGTAAAGATGGGAGGGGGTTCTTGAAGGCATCCCATAATTGCTACCAAAACCTTAGAAAACATCATAACCAGGTCTCCACTTTACCTATGGCCGTCTTCACCCGACCCAGAGGCACCCAATGGGAGACCACCAGCCCTCCCCGGGGACCATGCCCAGGGGACCAAGTATAACTGGGTAACACCCCAGCCCCGAACACAGTTTACCATAACAGGTATATAGGAGGAGGATGTATGCCTCCTCTCCAGTCCACCGAATTTTCCTAATAGCCGAAGCCTTCAAAAAGCCCCTCCCACTTCGGCCATAGCGACCATACGTGACCCCTTACGAATGGTTGCCCCTCCACAACTCAAGGGCTCTCTCAACGCCATCCCGCACCCCCAGATTCCACAAATCCTGTCCTATCGCATTGAGATGCACGCCATCAGAACCCAGAAACTCAGCCGCTCCATCCTCCAATTCCCGGTGTCTAATGACAACACCCCCATTTCTGGCCACAAACCGCCCCTCAACTTTATTGAGCTTAACTCTGGCCTTATTAATACGGTCCACAGACCTGGCTTGCCGCCATTTTCTCCTTGCAACTATGTCCGACCAGACCGGAATAATCCCCGGAAATGTGGTCCATAACCTGAGCAAGTCAAGCTTTATGTCCCTCATTACGGCCCGTGACGACCTGACCCCCAGATCGTTCCCACTGGCATGGATCACCACAATATCCAACCCCCGACCCATGCCAGCAAAGAACTGCAACTCAGGTAAAAGACGGGACCACATCAACCCCCCAAAACCCAACCACCGGACTTGCACTTCAGACCTTGCGAAACCCAGCTGCCGTCCATTCGGTCGCAGGTCGGCTCGCGCAGCCCCCCTGCAGACATACGAGTGCCCGACAATCCAGACCAGGCACGGGGAAGTTTCTGAAAAACACAACAACACACACAACTATTACTACATCCCCCCCACACAGAAACACAGCTCCCCACCCCCAGTCTCACAACAGCTGCGGGCGAATATACAAGCGAAATCGGTCTGATTCCCACCTTCCGATCCGCTTTATGACCTCAGGAGACATCCCCCACCGAGCCGCCTCCGTGGCTGCCCCAATCCGGAAGGAGTGCGAACTAAAATCACTGGGACGCAATCCCACAATCCCTACGCATTTTCGGAAAACCTGGACGAACTGATATACGGACAAGTAAGCACCGTCCCCATGCACCAACAACGGACTATCCCCGGGCGGTTGCACCTCAAGAAACGACCGATACCTAGCAATCGGGCACACCTCTGATCCAACCCACTCCCACAAGCGCACCACAAGCCTCTTACCCCTCTGATCAGTCTTCGACTTCCGAATGCAACATTCCAAAACAGACTTCCGAAGCACCACATCCTCGGCCAACAGACCCCCACTCCTGCCCCTGCTAGGCGCCACCAGCTCAGAATCAGGAAAGCCCCGAAAAATGCCAAAGAAAAAGCCAGAATAAACAGCTGACACTCGTACCCCGACCGGCAGACCGAGGGCATGACCACCACCAATTGCCGCAGTATAGACAGGGAAACCGGCCTATGAGCGTCCCGAACCGTCCTGCCCCTCCGAAAACCCCATAGCGCCCGAACCACCAAAAAGGACTTCGTCCTATACCGCTCACCCCGCGCCTGAAACCAGAAAGCCAATGCCGACATACGCTGACTAATTCCCGAAGAGGACATCCCCCTTTCAAAAGACCTCCCCACGTAATACATCAAGCACATCTCCCAGTCACGCGGGCCACTCACACCAGACAGCTCACCCAGGAAATTTTCCCATTCCCTCCAAAACCTGACATAGGTGTTCCACGTCGCCGGACATACAGATCTCCGCACCAAGCTTAAGGCCGACCTCAAACCATCTGCCACAACTTCTCCGGACAAGGACTGCCATGAAGATCCGCCCCAGGCTCCAGCTCCCGAAACCTGACCCACTGAAATCGAGAGAGGGCGTCAGCAATATCATTATGGACCCCAGGCAAGTGTACTGCAGTGAAATGGGCGTTCAATTCTAAACCCTTCAAAACTATGTACCTCAGCAGTTTCACTACAGGTGGGGAACTGGCCGACTGTGAGTTAATGGCCTGAACCACCCCCAAGTTGCCGCACTGAAAGCGCACCCGCCTATTCCGCAGGCACTCCCCCCACAACGCCAGAGCGACCACTATGGGAAACATCTCCAGCAAGGCTAAATTCCGCACCAATCCCGCAGAAACCCACGCCACCGGCCACCTAGCGGCACTCCAGCGCCCCTGCAAAAAGGCCCCATAGCCCTGCCCCCCTGCCGCTTCCGTAAACAACTCCAACTCGGAACTGGAAACCGCCGCCTCCATGACTATATTCCACCCATTATACACATCCAAGAACCCCCGCCAAACCAATAAGTCCTCCCGCAGCTCCGCGGACAACCGAACGAAGTGGTTCGATCGGTCCACGCCCGCAGTCGCCATAGCCAACCTCCTGCAGAAGATTCTCCCCATGGGCATCACCCTGCAGGCGAAGTTAAGGCGCCCTAGCAGCGACTGAATCTCCCTCAAACACAACTTTTTCCTCCCGCACGCCCCTGCAACCGCAGCCTTGAGCTCTGCTAGCTTATCATCCGGCAGCCGACATTCCCACCGCTCCGTGTCTATGATTATTCCCAAAAAATGAACCACTGTCGCAGGACCCTCTGTTTTGTCGGGTGCCAGCGGGACCCCGAACTCCCGGGCCATCCGCTCCATCGTCAGCAAAAGCACCGCACAAACCCGCGACCCCCCCGGTCCAACAAACAAAAAAATCGTCAAGGTAGTGTAGCACGGAAGCCACTTGGGCCTCCCGCCGCACTACCCATTCCAAAAATGTGCTAAAAGCCTCAAAAAAGGCACAAGAGATGGAACAGCCCATCGGGAGACACAAATCAACAAAAAACTGCCCCTGCCAACGACACCCTAAAAAACGAAAACTATCAGGATGCACGGGCAATAAGCGGAACGCCGCCTCTATGTCCGTTTTAGCGAGCAACGCCCCCCCTCCCGTACCGTCGCACCCACTGCAACGCTGTATCAAAGGAAGTATAAGACACCGCACACAACTCCGGGTCTATGCCGTCATTCACCGACGCCCCGGCCGGGTGCGAAAGGTGATGAATAAGCCGAAACTTATTCAGCTCTTTTTTGGGCACTAGACCTAACGGAGAGACCCATAACCCCGGCAGCGGGCACTCGTCAAAAGGCCCTGCCATCCGGCCCAATTCAACTTCCTTCAACAATTTTTCAGTGACGACCTCAGGTCGCACCGATGTCGACACCAAGTTCCGCCCCCCTCCCGCGGGAGCCCCCGTAGGACCCGGAATCCGGAAGCCAACACTAAACCCTTCCCTCAGCAAGTTCGCCGCATCCCTATTTGGGTACCGCTCTAAATACGGCAGAATCCTTACCACCCTCACCGGCGTCGCCCCTCTTCTGGTCAGCTTCGCCACCACGGCCCTTCCCTCTTTTAAAGCAGCGGAACAGGCTGTGAGCCCCCCCACAGCCGGAGCACTCATGTTTGTAGCAGCAGTGGGAGGCAAACTTGCAGTGCCCCTCATTGAACTGCCAGCAGCAGCCCTTACCCCCAGAGGCCGATCGCCCCGCGGCGGTTCCCGAACCGCCGGCTGCATCCCGAAAGGACTGCCCCTGCCCAGACCCCCTAGGCGCTGCCATTAACCTCATCCAAAGACTGATGTCTTTGTGATCCCACCGTAACGAAGGGCGAACCACCTTACGCTGGCGAAACTGCTCATCATACCTGAGCCACGCGTTTCCCCCATACACCCGATACGCCTCGCCTATCAAGTCCATATAACAAAACAGCTCAGAACAATGTTCCGGGCTCTTCTCCCCCACAACACTGGCCAATATGGCGAAGGCCTGGAGCCAGTTGGCAAAGGTGCGCAGGATAAGTCTATATCGCCGACGCTCTTCCTCCTCCTTCTTGCTCTCATCAGGCTTAACCCGATCCAAATTAAACTTCTCAAGGGGAAGCAATGAGAAGATCTCCACATACTCCCCCTTCCAAATACGTTCCCTAACCTCCTGCTTCAGATGCGCCCCCAGCGGCCCCTCAAAGCACACGTACACTTCCCCCCTGGCGGAGTCCGCAAGGCGCACCTCCTCCCAAGGCTTCTCCGTCGTCACCGGGGCCCTTTCCGTCCCCGCGCCAGACTCCCCACCGCCAACTACCCCAGACCCTGAAGCCACACCTGAACCCCCCGCAGGCCCCCCAGACACCGCAGCCCCTGCGCCAACCCCAGTAGAGCCCCACACAACCCCTGGAGACGCCTGCGCAGCTGCAGCGCCCTGCCCTAGCAGCACTTGAATCCCCTGCAATAAGGCCTGCACCCCTGCTAGGTTGAGTGTAACGTCCCTCCCAGACCCCGTGTGTGATGCAGTGGTGGTACACTCACCTGACCGCACCGCGGAGGACCCTGCGGCGGTCGTCGAAACACTGGAACCTGAAGATCCCGGCACCCCATCAAGATCCTGGACCACAGACCCGGGCCGCGCCGTAAGGCTGCCCGTCCCCTCCTGCCTCGCCGCTCCAGGAATCCTGACCACCGAGCGTGGGCCAGGCAAGGGGCCCCGTAGCAGGTGGGGGCAGCAAAGGCCCGGCAGCGCCGTCTCCGGCCTGGTCCTCCAGGCTGTCCAAGCTGAAGGCGGGGCTGGCTCCGCCCCCTCCGTCGCGGACCTCCTCTCCGCTACTCTCGGGCCCGGTGTCTCGCGCGGACCCCCTCGCAGCAGAAGGGGCCGTCAGCACACGCGCCCCTGAGGGCCGGCTGTCACTTCTCCCCAGAATCACGCCCCCAGAACGCCCGCCGGCTGGGGAGGCCGCAGCTGCGGCCACGGACCGGGCACCTTCCGACCACTGACCTCTTCTGCTGCTATGCCGCCGGCGCCCACCAGGTGGCGGGGCCGCAGCGCGCCGCGCGCCACCGCGGCCTCTGACGTCATCAATCCGCGTCGACGCTCCCCTCCCGGCCCGCACCGGAGCCTGAGGGGTTCTATTCACTGTAGCCGCACTCCTCGAATGCCGGGTCCTCCCCCCGCCAGGTGACACGGCAGGGGAAGCGGGAAGCAACTCCTCCTGCCTGCTGCGAAGACCGGGGACCCGTCCGGAAGATGGGGCCATCACCCGGCCCGTCACTCCGCGTCGCTGAGGCGGATTCCTGCTCTCCCTCACCCCGATGGCCAGCAGGGACCGAGCAGGGGAAGAGGGAGGAGGGTCCCGAGGGGGGGCTCCTGCGGCGGCGCCGGGAGCACGGGGCCAAATCTGGACTCAGCCTATCCGGTGGCCTGGAACGTCGGGCCCTGGTCCTCACCCCCGCCGGGGGCTCCGGGTCACTGGGAGCAGAAGAAGGACCTCCCAGCAGTTGTTGCCCCAGCCATCCTGGGCCCTGGAGGGCCGCCAGGTCACGCAGCTGCCGCAGCAGCTCTTCAGCAGACAGCATCTCCTCAGGTCAGTCACGCCTCAGCTCCTCACTCTTCTGCTCCCGGGCTGAACTGACTGACCATGTGCTGCCCATCCCCCTCTTTATAACCCTCACTGCCCAGCTCCACCCCCTCCCTCGTGCTTCCTTCCACCCTTTACTCCCCAGAGCTACCTAACTCCTGCAAACTCCCCTTGTCATGCAGCTCCCTCCATTACCCCTGCGGGACATTACGGGGCTTCCTATATCTAAAGTTTCCAGCAACTGCAGCTAACCCCTGACTGTCCCTGCTACACACTGTCTCCCTGTCTAACACCTGAATGTCCCTGCTACACACTGTCTCCCTAACACCTGACTGCCTCTGCTACACACTGTCTCCCTGTCTAACACCTGAATGTCCCTGCTACACACTGTCTCCCTAACACCTGACTGCCTCTGCTACACACTGTCTCCCTGTCTAACACCTGACTGTCTCTGCTACACACTGTCTCCCTAACACCTGACTGTCCCTGCTACACACTGTCTCCCTAACACCTGAATGTCCCTGCTACACACTGTCTCCCTAACACCTGACTGCCTCTGCTACAGACTGTCTCCCTGTCTAACACCTGACTGTCTCTGCTACACACTGTCTCCCTAACAACTGACTGTCCCTGCTACACACTGTCTGTATGAGGTCTAATGTAGAGTATAGAGGTATGAGGTCTGGTGTGTTGGTGTTATCCAGTCACAGTATGACAGTATTGGTCAGGTCTGGTGTGGCGGTGTTATCCAGTCACAGTATGGCGGTATTGGTCAGGTCTGATGTGGCAGTGTTATCCAGTCACAGTGTGGCGGTATTGGTCAGGTCTGGTATGGCAGTGTTATCCAGTCACAGTGTGTCGGTATTGGTCATGTCTGGTGTGGCAGTGTTATCCAGTCAGAGTATGGCGGTATTGGTCAGGTCTGGTAAGACAGTGTTATCCAGTCACAGTATGGTGGTATTGGTCAGGTATGGTATGGAGGTGTTATCCAGTCACAGTATGGCGCATTCGGTCAGGTCTGGTGTGGCGGTGTTATCCAGTCACAGTATGGCGGTATTGGTCAGGTCTGGTGTGGCGGTGTTATCCAGTCACAGTATGGTGGTATTGGTCAGGTCTGGTGTGGCGGTGTTATCCAGTCACAGTATGGCGGTATTGGTCAGGTCTGGTATGGCAGATTCATCCAGTCACAGTATGGCGGTATTGGTCAGGTCTGGTATGGCGGTGTTATCCAGTCACAGTATGGCGGTATTGGTCAGGTCTGGTGTGGCGGTGTTACCCAGTCACAGTATGGCGGTATTGGTCAGGTCTGGTGTGGCGGTGTTATCCAGTCACAGTATGGCGGTATTGGTCAGGTCTGATGTGGCGGTGTTATCCAGTCACAGTATGGCGGTATCAGGTCTGGTATGGCGGTGGTAAATGTGATGCCTGGAGCTATTACCTACCAATCTACCAATATGCAGACGCCTCTAATCATCTAATTGATCAATGTGGAAATTTGTTTATGTTTTAAGCCGTTAAAAACCATGAAAACCGCGATTCAGACAATGTTTCTCCATGTAGAGAAATCCATGTAGCCGAAACCAGGCTCCCATCTCTCCCCAGTAGTTGTGCTGTTACCAGGATTATTAGCCATAAGCCTACTGGTTACCACATAAGGATCTGGCATCTGCTGCATGTGGTGTCGTACAGTAAAAGTGGGAACCCGACCTAAGACTGATCAGATATCAATGTGATGTTTAAAAACTAAAAAATCATGATACTAATTGGTGAGTACAGATGTAGTGGTGTCTGCAGGTGTAGTGCCTAGGGCAGCAGCAGCTGGTAATATGGCCCTGCTGACTGTCCCTGCTACACACTCTCTCCCTGTCTAACACCTGACTGTCCCTGCTACACACTGTCTCCCTAACACCTGACTGTCCCTACTACACACTTTCTCCCCATCTAGCACCTGACTGTCCCTGCTACACACTGTCTCCCTGTCTAATACCTGACTGTCCCTGCTACACATTGTCTCCCTAACACGTGACTGTCCCTGCTACACACTGTCTCCCTGTCTAATACCTGACTGTCCCTACTACACACTGTCTCCCTAACACGTGACTGTCCCTACTACACATTGTCTCCCTCTCTAGCTCCAAATAGCATCTGCTAACCAATTTCACATCCACTATTCTATTACTGTGAAGGTCACATGGTTTAGCCAGCCAATGAATGCAGTGTGCTCCTAGTACCTGTATAACCCCCTCAACCCCCCCCCCCCCCCTGCATAGTTATTGGTTAAACATCAGGGAAGGTGGCAGGGGAATCACATTTTTACTGCATTTAAAATTATTTAATATTTCGAATAGTGTCACCACCAGTAGTGGGACACCCCACAAGAATCCCCTGCCTTTGCTTGCCTATAAATGACATTACAGCACATATTTTGTGGAAGATACATGGACAGCCTGAGAATTAAAAAAAAAAAAATCTAAAAAAAGGCTTCATAATATGAACTAGAGATGAGTGAGTAGGTATTCGATCCAGTAGTAGTCTGGAGCACCTGAGTAAGTCGTTCTCTTAGGTTTGCAAGTGGGAGATGTAGTGCTCTGGTTTTCCCACTAGATGTCATCACTGTTGTTAGTGTCTTCTATGCACAGCTGAAGTCAAGGGTTAAATATTTTGATATTTTGTACCATGTATTTGTGTGCTGACCAGTCACAGGTGCTTGCTCTTTCTGACCTATCTCCTATTCTCTTTCACACACACACACTCAGCCCCACCACTTACAGGAGGATTTAGAATTGCCCCTGTAGGAGGAGTTAGTTCCTGGTGGGAGGAAGTTAGAGGAATTAGTAGTTCTAAGTAGGCCTAGGCAGATAGACATGTGAGGTACTAGCTCGTTACAAAGTTATCCTACTATACACTACAGCCACAGTCATGTAGTCACATAGGATCACCCTAGCCTACGTCAGGAACCTCTCAAAAACATTCAGGGAAGACTCCTGAAGCAAGAGGAGCTGACACCAATAGGACAAAGCTACCGCAATTGGTCTACGTGTCCTATTGCACAGTTCAGGACAACCAGTTAATCTTGGAAGTCTGCTACACCCAGATAACTGACGACCGGGGCTCGTACTACCCACCTAGGATGGGTTCTTTGCAACTAGGGGGCAGAAGGCAGTCAGACTTAGGGGGACATTTATCAATGTTAAAATGCATATTTTTCGGCGGAAAGGGGCCAGATGCGAATAAATTTATTCACAAATGGCTGTTTTAAGAATCAAATATGCATATTGGGCCCCTTTCCGCCCGGTACGCCAGGAGGGCAGAGAGGGGGTGTGAAGGGGGTGGAACAGGGGGGGCGTGGAACGGGGGGGGGGGCGTGGACTCAGAGTCCATGCTATTCATCATTATTTTCACAAAAAAATAGCACTGGTGTGCACAGGATTTATGTACAGAATCTAAGTTGGGCAGGGCTCCTCTGGCAACTTGTCTCCCTTTTCTTCTCTACCAAGCACTTATTTCTAAGAGCACTGGTCCAATTCTATTGTCAGCAAATGCCTTTGTCCAAAGAATTGCACTACCTGTATTGAGTGCACTGTACACCTGCAAACGTTATCCAGTAAACTGTTCTATCTTTACATATTAAACACATGGGAATCCAGGTGTTTCGTGACAGGAGTCCAAGGGAAACCTGGAGGTTACCGACCATTTTGGGACATAAACCGGCCACAAAACAGGTGCCAACATCACACCTGTGCACTACTACAATGCTGGCGTCACGACAAACAATGTAATCTCATTGGCCGAGTACAGCGCTGTAACCACCACACAGGGTCCACTGTCTGTTTCTCTATAGGAGGGCTCGCACGCCTTCACTCTCCTCTGCTCTCCGCTCAAAGAACTGACAATGTCAGCGACCGGACCGGAGACGCACAGGCCCTCCCATAAAGAAACAGTGTCACACAGGCTCAGTGTGAACACACTCTAATAGTAATGTACTAACCTTTAACACGTGTGTATATAGTTATATTTATTTATGGGGAGATTGGGAAGACACTGACAGCAGGGAGGAGCTTTGTGCCCTCTCACTCCTGTCTCTGTAGTGTCTATGTAGAGATACCTCATCAGGCCCACAGTGATGTCAATCATTGTGATGTCACTGACCAATCACTGACCTCATAGGCTGATGAGCTTCAGCACCTCTGATTGGAGGAGGGAAAAGTTAGGAATCCGCCGGCTGCAGGGACACAGAGAGGAGGGAGAAGACGGCGTGGGGGTAGGCTACAGTCAGTGACCAATCACAGTGGGCAGGCTACTAGCGGCAACCATCAGCTGTCTGTAACAGCGATGGTTACCACTCGGACCGGGCACTAAGACTAAACACTGGATACACACTAGTGACAGCATAGCAACAATGGCAGAGCGGGGACCAATGAATGGGGACCCTGTATTGCTAGCAGTAACGGTCAGAGATCAATACTGTAATATCACCATTAGCTTAACAGCAGTGAGAGATAGAGCTCATGGCGGGTACAGTATGCAGGAAGGGTCACCCTCTCATGACGGGTACAATATGCAGGAAGGGTCACCCTCTCATGATGGGTACAGTATGCAGGAAGGGTCACCCTCTCATGATGGGTACAGTATGCAGGAAGGGTCACCCTCTCATGATGGGTACAGTATGCAGGAAGGGTCACCCTCTCATGACGGGTACAGTATGCAGGAAGGGTCACCCTCTCATGATGGGTACAGTATGCAGGAAGGGTCACCCGCTCATGACGGGTACAGTATGCAGGAAGGGTCACCCTCTCATGATAGGTACAGTATGCAGGAAGGGTCACCCTCTCATGATGGGTACAGTATGCAGGAAGGGTCACCCTCTCATGGCGGGTGCAGTATGCAGGAAGGGTCACCCTCTCATGATGGGTACAGTATGCAGGAAGGGTCACCCTCTCATGATGGGTACAGTATGCAGGAAGGGTCACCCTCTCATGGCGGGTACAGTATACAGGAAGGGTCACCCTCTCATGATGGGTACAGTATGCAGGAAGGGTCACCCTCTCATGACGGGTACAGTATGCAGGAAGGGTCACCCTCTCATGATGGGTACAGTATGCAGGAAGGGTCACCCTCTCATGATGGGTACAGTATGCAGGAAGGGTCACCCTCTCATGATGGGTACAGTATGCAGGAAGGGTCACCCTCTCATGATGGGTACAGTATGCAGGAAGGGTCACCCTCTTATGACGGGTACAGTATGCAGGAAGGGTCACCCTCTCATGGCGGGTACAGTATGCAGGAAGGGTCACCCTCTCATGATGGGTACAGTATGCAGGAAGGGTCACCCTCTTATGACGGGTACAGTATGCAGGAAGGGTCACCCTCTTATGACGGGTACAGTACACAGGAAGGGTCACCCTCTCATGATGGGTACAGTATACAGGAAGGGTCACCCTCTTATGACGGGTACAGTATGCAGGAAGGGTCACCCTCTTATGACGGGTACAGTATGCAGGAAGGGTCACCCTCTCATGACGGGTACAGTATGCAGGAAGGGTCACCCTCTCATGATGGGTACAGTACACAGGAAGGGTCACCCTCTCATGACGGGTACAGTATGCAGGAAGGGTCACCCTCTCATGATGGGTACAGTATGCAGGAAGGGTAACCCTCTCATGATGGGTACAGTATGCAGGAAGGGTAACCCTCTCATGATGGGTACAGTATGCAGGAAGGGTCACCCTCTCATGGCGGGTACAGTACACAGGAAGGGTCACCCTCTCATGGCAGGTACAGTATGCAGGAAGGGTCACCCTCCCATGATGGGTACAGTATGCAGGAAGGGTCACCCTCTCATGATGGGTACAGTATGCAGGAAGGGTCACCCTCTCATGATGGGTACAGTATGCAGGAAGGGTCACCCTCTCATGACGGGTACAGTATGCAGGAAGGGTCACCCTCTCATGATGGGTACAGTATGCAGGAAGGGTCACCCTCTCATGACGGGTACAGTATGCAGGAAGGGTCACCCTCTCATGATGGGTACAGTATGCAGGAAGGGTCACCCTCTCATGATGGGTACAGTATGCAGGAAGGGTCACCCTCTCATGACGGGTACAGTATGCAGGAAGGGTCACCCTCTCATGATGGGTACAGTATGCAGGAAGGGTCACCCTCTCATGACAGGTACAGTATGCAGGAAGGGTCACCCTCTCATGATGGGTACAGTATGCAGGAAGGGTCACCCTCTCATGACGGGTACAGTATGCAGGAAGGGTCACCCTCTCATGACGGGTACAGTATGCAGGAAGGGTCACCCTCTCATGACTGGTACAGTATGCAGGAAGGGTCACCCTCTCATGATGGGTACAGTATGCAGGAAGGGTCACCCTCTCATGACGGGTACAGTATGCAGGAAGGGTCACCCTCTCATGACGGGTACAGTATGCAGGAAGGGTCACCCTCTCATGACGGGTACAGTATGCAGGAAGGGTCACCCTCTCATGACGGGTACAGTATGCAGGAAGGGTCACCCTCTCATGATGGGTACAGTATGCAGAAAAAAATCTTACAACAGCACAAACCCAATGTGGATAGGTGGGTGCCCGTCTCTCCACCCTGGCCCAGGGTGGTATAAAGTCCAGCAATGAAGTAGGAGACAGCACGTCCAGGAATAAAGTTGAAAAATGTGTTTTAATGACCCACCAGTGCACGACGTTTCGGCTGAATAAGCCTTATCTCAAGCAGTGATCCAATACAATGCAAGCTGGGTATTATTTATACACAAGTGAAGTGAATATCAATCTAATAATTAGTGTCACATAATCATAGTAAAAATTCAAAATCAATACAGTCGTGAATACATGATTCATAAATACACACTCGACTGAATTAGGTGAACATACATACATACTGTACATACATACATACATACTGTACATACATACATACATACATACTGTACATACATACATACACACTGTACATACATACATACATACATACATACTGTACATACATACATACACACTGTACATACATACATACATACATACTGTACATACATACATACATACATACATACTGTACATAGGGTTGATCATAGCACAAAAGAGGATCAACAAGTATAACAGTGTTAATAAGTGCCATAAAGTGTTTGGAATACCCCAAATAATAAACAAAAAGGAGGAGCATATACACATCAACATACCAGGTGGGGGGATCCCGGGCCAGAGTGCCGAATGCGGAAGTCGCCCCAACATGGTGTCACGGCAGCGCGACTCAAGCTGAATCATGTGACCCAACCTGCATCACGTGATCCGGAAAACGGGCCAGTGGACACATCACGTGACCATGACCCGCATCACGTGACCGGAATGGCCGGACCCGCGAGCGTGCATGTGCATAAGCCAGCCGGAGTTAGATCTACATCCAGCCACACGGAGCCCAAAGGGGAAAATGTACATAAACTGATCAAGACCGAATATATCATAAAAGAAGAAACTGGACTGGAACTACTAAATAACATATAAAGTAACATATCTAGTGGCTTAAATATTCTATCTATTGGCTTGTAAATTATAAATGGCATCTTGGGATGGGCTGGGGGAGACTATGCATGGGTCATATATGCGTGATGACCGTGGGCTATATCAAGGGGGTATACGGACCCGGACCCGCTTGCTTCACTGTGGGCTATGGGAAGCTCTGATGCGGGCGTGGCCTGAATTCAGTGAATTCCGGCCGCAGAAATCTGACACATCAGTTTTGTTCCGGCGCCGCATGGGCTCCCGGTCAGAGCGTATACGATGTGTGTACGCTCCGGCTGGGATCCCATTCAACATAAAGCTATGTCACACACCGCAAAACTACGGCCGTAGTTTTACGTAGTATGAACATAGCCATACACTGTTTTACGCTATTATACTCTGTTATACGGTATAATACTGTATAACAGCTTATAATACCGTATAATAGCATACAACAGTGTATTATACCATAAAACAGCACATAACAGCAAGTAATACCATATTAAGGCTATGTTCACACTACATAAGTTTTCGGCCGTAGCGCGTTCCATGAATAAACGGCCGGAGACTTACGTAGTTTGCGTACAATGTAAAGTATACGATGTACGGCTGCACAGTTCACACTACGTAAGAACTTACGCCCGGATCGTACGCGCCGGCGTAAAAAATGAACCAGACCATTGTTTGCGGACAAAAATGCCGTAACTTATGCCCGTAGTGTTACATGAGGTCCCATACGTAGTGGTGATTTCTTCATTTTTGCAGCTTTTTGTGCCGATCCAAAAGGTTCTGGGGGGTGTCCGGGGCTAGGCGAAGATATCCAAGTAAAAGACCGCTGTCAGATCGCTACGTAGGGCGCTCGGGAAGCGTAAGTAGACTGCGGGCGTAAGTTCGCGCTCCGTACGTAGCTGGCCGCAAGTAGCGTAAATCCCCGGCCGGAGTTTAACGCGTATATGTCCAGCTGCGAAAATATGCAGCCGGACATATACGTAGTGTGAACATAGCCTCATGGTGCGTATAATATCGTATAACAGCATATAATACCTTATAAGGCTATATTCACACTGCGTAAAATAACGGCCGTTATTTTCAACGGCCGTTATTTTGAGGCCAAAACAACGGCCATAGAATTACTATCGTACGGGCTAGTCGTGAAACTACGGCCGTTGTTTAATTTTGATTCCTAGCATGATTATAAACGGGATGAAACAGGTCATTTACTTTAAATACTGCGCCCAGCCCGAGAAACCACTCAAAATCAAGTTTAATTCGGCAAATATAAGTTTTACGTTCGCGGCTGAATTGAAATCCACGGCCGTTGTTGCAGTATTACCGGCCGGAAATAATTGACATGTTCATTTTTCACGGGGCCGTATAAACAACGGCCGTTATCTGATACGTAGTGTGAATTCAATGGCCGTAGTTACATTACATTGCAGGCATTATAGGGAACCTCAAAACAACGGCCGTAGTTTTGCGGTGCGGACAACGGCTTTTATTTTACGTAGTGTGAACATAGCCTAACAGCGTACAACAGCATACAACAACGTATAACAGCGCATAATAACGTATAATAGCATATAACAGCGAGTAATACTGTAAAGTATACGGTATTACTCGCTGTTATATGCTATTATACGTTATTATGCGCTGTTATACACTGTTATACGGTATTACTCGCTGTTATACGTTATTATACGCTGTTATACACTGGTATACGGTATTATAAGCTGTTATACGGTATTACACAATGTTATACACTATAATCGCTTGCACTTGGCTCCATTCACTAACAATGACAACAGGATAGATGGAGATGATAGAGATACAAGATCAGGAGCGGCCGACGCTGGTCCAGGAACACGGCCTGAGGTGTCACTAATGGCGGCAGATAATACTGCTGATCATTACCTGTAATTCTGTGCCGCCACAATCGGACGTCAATCAGACCGGACTGGGTTATTATTAGCAGGAGGAGCAGCTGTAATGTTCCATTATCGGTAACACGGCCCTGGATTGTCGGGATGTTTTATCGTATTCTCAGCCGCTCTCTGCGGGAAATGATTCACATTCATTATAAAGGAACTTTGATGAATTTGGCCGCTTCTCCGAAAACACAGGGACATAATGAGAGAGAATTAGGAGCGGCTGTATATATGAATTCCCAACACTGGGAGGAGGCGGCAACGGCAGAAGGAAGAATAAAGAGCTCTGATAGAGGAGGCCGGCGGCGGGGGATCCAGGGGGCCGTAATACATCTCCGCATCTCCTCATTACTTCTCATATTTAATATCCAAAAAATAAAAAAATAATAATAAGTTACAATATTATTTAAGACGATTTACTTTTATTGCTTCCTATATTAATGTGCAAATCCTAGAGAAGCGGCTTCATAGGATGTTCCCAGAAATAGAAGTACGTGTGGTAAGTATTACAGTGTACAAGACCCCCGTAGGGGAACGCAAAGGAACAAAATGGCGGCAGCGCATGACAGCTGTCTGTAGACTGGGAGGGAGAAAGGGATGAACCATAATCCATCCAATCAGCCGCAGCCCCCTCTGTGATGTCAGCACCCCTCGCCCACTCTGTGATGTCAGCACCCCCGACCACTCTGTGATGTCAGCACCCCTCGCCCACTCTGTGATGTCAGCACCCCTGCCCACTCTGTGATGTCAGCACCCCCTGCCCACTCTGTGATGTCAGCACCCCCCGCCCACTCTGTGATGTCAGCACCCCCGCCCACTCTGTGATGTCAGCACCCCCCGCCCACTCTGTGATGTCAGCACCCCCCGCCCACTCTGTGATGTCAGCACCCCCGCCCTACTCTATATAAGGTGATTGACTTCCTGGAGGCGGCCAGTCTGTGTGTAGTGGAGGAGAGAGCAGAGGAGAGAAACAGAGAGATGCAGAGAGATAGGGACAGAGGAGAGAGAGATACAGAGAGATAGGGACAGAGAGGAGAGAGAGAGATACAGAGAGAGAGAGAGAGATAGGGACAGAGGAGAGAGAGAGAGAGAGAGAGAGAGAGAGAGAGAGAGAGAGATAGGGACAGAGGAGAGAGAGAGAGAGATAGGGACAGAGAGGAGAGATACAGAGAGATAGGGACAGAGAGGAGAGAGATAGGGACAGAGAGGAGAGAGAGATACAGAGAGATAGGGACAGAGAGGAGAGAGAGATACAGAGAGATAGGGACAGAGAGGAGAGGAGAGAGAGAGATAGGGACAGAGAGGAGAGAGATACAGAGAGATAGGGACAGAGAGGAGAGGAGAGATAGGGACAGAGAGGAGAGGAGAGATACAGAGAGATAGGGACAGAGAGGAGAGAGATACAGAGAGATAGGGACAGAGAGGAGAGAGAGATACAGAGAGATAGGGACAGAGAGGAGAGGAGAGAGATAGGGACAGAGAGGAGAGGAGAGAGAGAGAGAGGAGAGGAGAGAGATACAGAGAGATAGGGACAGAGAGGAGAGGAGAGATAGGGACAGAGAGGAGAGGAGAGATACAGAGAGATAGGGACAGAGAGGAGAGAGATACAGAGAGATAGGGACAGAGAGGAGAGAGAGATACAGAGAGATAGGGACAGAGAGGAGAGGAGAGAGATAGGGACAGAGAGGAGAGGAGAGAGAGAGAGAGAGGAGAGGAGAGAGATACAGAGAGATAGGGACAGAGAGGAGAGAGATACAGAGAGATAGGGACAGAGAGGAGAGAGATACAGAGAGATAGGGACAGAGAGGAGAGGAGAGAGATACAGAGAGATAGGGACGGAGAGGAGAGATACAGAGAGGAGAGGAGAAGAGAGAGAGAGGAGAAGAGAGAGAACTGTAATCACAGCCACTGCTATAAGTTTCTCAGGATGTAATCTCTGTTCACTTTTATTGCCTTGCTGCGTGGATCATATTGGAAGTAATGTGGCCTCCCAGCAGTCATGTGTGAGATGCGGCCGGGATCTCCCAAGCCTCGGGGTCGAGGGGCAATGACAGGATCTTCTTCCTCCTCCCCCTGTAATCTGTGCCAACCTCTTACCAGTGAAGGGGAATCAGTACCGGTGGTGTCCACCCCTGCCTCCTCCTCCTCCTCCTCTTCTTTCTCCTGACCATCACCATAGCCTGGCTAGCCTCCACCGTGGGAGCTGTACTGCCGGCCTCCACCTAGCACCACTGCCTAAAGGAGACCTATACAACTGTGTAACATCTGGTCCTCTAAATCCTCCAGTGAGTAAGGTTCTGTCTCTGCCTCCTCCTCTTCCTCCTTCTCCCCCTCCTCCTCCATTACTGCAGAGACCACAATACTGACTGCAATATACTGTGTGTGAACCCTGCCTTATACTGCACTATAGTGCTCTATACTGTGTTATACTGCACCATACTGTTCCATACTGTGCTATACATGATGGGAGTTGTAGTACTGCAGTAGCGGGAGGGCTGGACATTCCCCATCCCTGGGATAGGCCAATAATTAGACGTTATAACTAGTAAAACAACAAGTAGGAAAAAAAACATATTTAATGAGGATGAAGTGTGATGTTCTTCTCCTCCCAGCTCAGGATCATGTGATGCCCAATTTGTCGCAGAACGCGCTCCAGAACCTCGACACACATTGAACACCCCTGTCTGACACAATGTTGGCAGGAATACCATGGAGACGGAGAATATGAACTACAAATAGACCAGCAAGTGTTTTAGCATTAAGTAGTTTTTCAACGCAACCAAGTGGCGAATCTTAGTGAATCGATCTACAATAACCCAGACCACGGTCTTCTCTTGGGAGGGAGGAGGATCGGTTATAAAGTCCTTGGACAAGTGAGACCAGGGCCTACTGGGCAGGGGAACCCTTGGTAAGTGACTGAGGAGTCTTTGCCCTGGCACGGGTCTCGTATGCTGTGACAAAGTCCTGGACATCACGTTGCCACAACGGCCACCAACAGGAGCGTGACAAGTAACTGGTGCCTGCTATGTCTGGATGACCTGACCATACAGAAGAATGTATTTTCTTCAATACTACCAACCTAAGGTGCATAGGTACAAACAGTTTATCAGGTGGTGCATTCACGGGCGCAAGGTTCTGCAACCCCAAAATATACGGCTTTAGATCAGCAGACAGACTAGACTTGCTAGGTGGGAGGTGTGATGCCAGTTCTATGGAGGATGGCCGAGATACAACCGGGCCCAATGATGTTATGTAGCCGGATCCTAGGGTGTTGTGTCGTGGCGCCAGTGCTGGTTGGGCACTCAGATATGGTGGCACACATGCGTTTATTTCAAAGGGCCGGTTGTACCTTGTTCCCCTGGGGACAGTGTCCTGCCGGGCTGCTACAGGGTCCCTTGGGATGATATCACGGTGGGCCGAAATGGTGTAGTGACTAGTGATGAGTGAGTACTAAAATGCTCGGGTGCTCATTATGAGTAACGAACCCCATTGAAGTCAATGGGAGACTCGAGCTTTTTTGCAGGAGACTCAAGTTCGGTAGAGAAAAGGCCGTGTGAAAACCTGTCAACCTCAGAAAATGATGGAAACACAACGGAAATGGACAGGAAACAGCAGGGGCAGCATGTATGGATGTCTCTGAGGCTGCCTAATGCCACCATTATGCCTAATTCTGGCCAACAGTCTGGTTACAACAAAGGGACAGCAATGCATTCTGGAACCTGTAGTACTGAGTACATCTGCTCAACCAGGAAATACAGAAAACCACAAAACAAATGGATTTTTGGTAGTTTCAAAACTGGGATAGATAGGTAATAAATAATACTATATGCTTCTGCAGAAGTTTCCTTTTTTCTTGCCTCGATTTCCCCTTTAAGAAAAAAAAAAGAAAATATTAAATGAAGAAAGAAGTACAATGTATCTATACATCTATTTCTATACAACCAATGAAAAGTGAGATAAGTGCAGAACTTTAAACTTTTACAATGTGAACTATGAACTGAAAACAGTCACCGACCAATAGTGACCTCCCATTCCCTAGGTGACTAATGGGACAATTCTAAGGTCTAACCAACAAGCATGAGCACAGCTAGATGGATATCTCTCTCATACTGTGCAAACTTACAATATGTATACATCCCAACAAATTACACTGAAGGGAAACCATCATTTCCACATTTCTGACATGTCACCAAACTTGTTAGGGTCCAAGTGCTGACCCTAACCCTACTTGCTTAGAGGAAGGGGCAGAGGGCCCTCAGCAGAGTGCGGCATCTGTTCCTTCCTGATCATCACTTCCCGGATAGACAAACAGAAACAAAAAGGTGACGACCTGACCCCCTCTGCCCTATTTTGTCAACTGTTGGGGGTCAGGAGGCTGACATGTCAATATGAAAGTTATAGTCACGTCAATCGTTCTATGAAGTGATAGTTACCCTCCCCCCCTCCCCTTTAAGGCACAAACAGCAGTAACAAACTATTACCTGTGGCGGTGTGTATCCTAAACGTCATTTTTGTCAGCTCCATTTCCTCACTCTCCTCTTCACTTTGAGTTACATCCATGACAACAACCTCACTGTCTGACAACCGGGTCTCATCGTCATCATCAGACACCTCTTCCAACCCCGCTTACAAGTCCCCACTCTCATCACCCACTGACTGCCTGAGCTGCATAGTTTGGGCATCAGGACAGATCGACTGCTCCGGTTGCTCTGACTCAGGGAAGGGTCCAGAAAAGAGTTCCTGGGAGCCTGGTGGTGGTGGTGGATCTGAATCCCTTCTTTCCCTGGAGGGGCCAGGCTGTGGGGAAGGAGGATGAGCTTCTGGAGGAAGGGTTCTACTTGGGTTCTCCCTTGGGTAGCATCGGTGGACTGCGTGGAAGACTGGGTGGTGGATAAGTTACTGGACACATTAGAGGAAGCTAGGGAGTGGACGTCTCCGGTGTGCCACTGCTCCCTCCTCAACAGGTGCTGCTGTGTCACCCTGCCCTGAACCACGGCCTCCGACAGCGGCATCACTTGGAACCCCACGTCCTCGACCCTTACCCATGGGGTTCACCATTTTATGGACACTGCACAGTATGGAACTTAGATAGGCCTTGCGTATGAAATACAGAAATCAGGAAAAATACTTGTAGTACCTGTAAATACCCCCTTTCTGCCAGCAGCCGGTCACCACAGTGTGCAGGTGAAATCGCGGTAGCAGCACTGCAACTCCCAGCCAGCAGTCTCTAGTAATAGTATTAATAAAAGCTTTTAAGCCTGAAAAGATCTGTGTGTTTGTATTGCTAGGATATACCCTGCCTACTGGAACGCTAAATCCTACACTGTGTAACGCCTGGAGTCGTGGTTCCACTGAACCGTCACTAGCGATGGCACTAACCTCACCAGGGAGCGGAGTCTAAGGGGCCGCTGGTTTTCACCAGAGCCCGCCGCAAGGTGGGATGGACTTGCTGCGGTAGGCGACCCCCAGGTTGGTACCCCTGGCTTGGTTGCTAGTGACAGCAGGCGAGGCGTGGCAGGCGCAGTAGGCAGGAGATAGTGCAGGCAGAGGTCTGTAGGCGTAACCGCAGGTGGCAGACAGTACTCAGGAAACAACGGGTTAAGCAGCGGGCAGGAGCTAGGGACCGGGACAGTGGACAAGAACTGGGAACAAGGACTGAGGTCAGGAACAACAGGGAGCTGGGCCAAACGCTATGGGAAGCATGTAGAGGCTCCAACACCTGAGGTGGGGCAGGACTGGAATTTATAGGAGAGTGTGTGGGCTGTGACCAATTAGGGGTGGACTGCCCCTTTAACCCCGAGACAGCCGGCGCGCGCGCGCCCTAGGAGGCGGGGACGCGCGCGCCGGCCGGCACAGTGACGGACAGGAGCGGGGCGAGGTGAGGCGCCCCCAGGGGCCGAAGTAGCAGCAGCGCCGGGTCCCTGCACGTGGACACCGGCGGCTGCAGGACAGGGTGAGGGGGTGCGGCAGCGGTCCGGAGCGCGGGACGCCGCCGCAGCCCTGACAGTACCCCCCCCTTTGGCATCCCCCTCTCTCTAGCCTGCAAGAATCCCTTGAGAAGGTCCCGATCCAGGATATTAGATTCGGGTTCCCAGGATCTCTCCTCAGGACCAAAACCTCTCCAGTCCACTAGGAAGAACCGTCTTCCTCTGACAGTTTTCATGGCCAGAATGTCTTTAACAATGTAGACATCGTCTGAGACGGCTTGTGGAGCAGAGGACGAAGATTTTTTGGAGAATCGGTTGAGGACCACTGGCTTTAAGAGGGAAACATGAAAGCCGTTCGGGATTCGCATAGTAGGGGGTAGACGGAGTTTGTAGGTGACTGGGTTGATGCGTTTTAGCACCGAGAAAGGACCGAGGAATCGAGGACCCAACTTGTAGCTGGGAATCTTGAGTCGGACATATTTGGCCGAGAGCCAGACTTTGTCACCTGGGAGAAAGTTTGTGGCAGGTCTCCTTTTCTCATCCGCCTGGTCCTTCATGCGGTCAGATGCCTTGAGCAAAGATTGTTGGGTCTGTTCCCAGATCGACTGCAGGTCAGACAACAATTCCTCCACGGCTGGGACCTCGGAGGATGGAGAGAGAAGCAGAGGAGGGCGAGGGTGACGCCCATAGACCACATAGAAGGGTGACTTGCCTGTGGAACTCGAGTCCAGATGGTTGTAGGAAAACTCTGCCCATGGAAGTAGGCTGGACCAGTTGTCTTGGCGAGCTGAGGCAAAATGACGTAGATAGTTGCCCAGGATCTGGTTGAACCTCTCCACTTGCCCGTTGATCTGGGGGTGATAGGCAGATGAAAAGTCCAACTTCACTTGGAGCTGTGAGCAGAGGGAACGCCAAAACTTTGAGACAATTTGTGATCCTCTGTCGGACACAATGTGAAGGGGAAGACCATGTAAGCGGAAGATGTGTTGAAAGAACAACTGGGCCAGACGGGGAGCAGATGGAAGTCCAGGAAAAGCCACAAAATGAGACATCTTGGAGAAGCGGTCAGTGACCACCCAAATGACTGTGTTTCCCGCAGATGGAGGCAAGTCTGTGACGAAGTCCATGCTTATGTGGCACCAGGGACAGCTTGGAACTGGCAAGGGCTGTAATAGGCCGGCAGGCCTTAGTCGGGAGGACTTGTTTTTGGCACAGATTGTACAGGAAGCCACAAAGTCTTTGACATGTTTGACATCTTGGAAAAGGCTGGGCCACCAGTAGTGGCGGGAGATCAGTTGCCCGGTCTTTTGGACTCCAGGGTGCCCGGCGACCAATGAGGAGTGTCCCCACTTCAGAATCCTACCTCGAAGCGCAGGGCGAACATAGGTCTTTCCAGGGGGTACTTCCTGAAGAGCCGAAGTGGCGACTGGCATCAGACGATCGGGAGGTATGATGTGGCGAGGAGAGTCCTCTTGTCCCATGACATCAGATGCTCGGGAATAACAAAGTTGAAACGTGAAAAGAAAAGCAACCACCTGGCCTGCCAGGGATTGAGGCGTTGGGCCGATTGGAGGTAGAGAAGGTTCTTGTGGTCGGTATAGATGTTGACCGAATGCCTAGCCCCCTCTAGGAGATGATGCCCCTCCTCCAGTGCCAGCTTAATTGCCAAGAGTTCTCGGTCGCCAATAGTATAGTTCCTCTCAGCAGGGGAAAAAGTCTTTGAGAAGAACCCACAGGTTCTTGTCTTGCCTGATGCGTTCCTTTTGCGAGAGGACGGCTCCAGCGCCCACTGAAGAAGCGTCGACCTCAAGTGAAAACGGCTTGGTGGCATCCGGGTGGACTAGAGCAGGGGCAGAGGCAAAGGCCGACTTTAGGCTAGTAAAGGCTTGCTCGGCCTCAGGTGGCCAATGCCTGGGACCCGCCTTCTTCTTAGTGAGAGCCACGATGGGTGTGACCAGGGTAGAGAAATGTGGGATGAACTGCCGATAGTAGTTGACACATCCTAGGAGGCGTTGGATAGCTCTGAGTCCCACGGAACGTGGCCACTGGAGAACAGCTGAGAGTTTGGCTGGATCCATCTGTAGACCTCGATCGGAGACAATATAGCCAAGAAACGGAAGGCTGCGCTGATGGAAAACGCACTTCTCCAGCTTGGCGTACAAACGATTGGCCCGTAGTCTTCGTAGGACCTGACGTACTTGGGTCACGTGAGTCTGCTGATCAGGGGAGAAGACCAGAATGTCGTCGAGATTGACGATGACGCAGACATAGAGGAGGTCACGGAATATGTCATTGACGAATTCCTGGAAGACCGCTGGGGCATTGCATAGGCCGAATGGCATGACCAGGTATTCGTAGTGCCCATCTCTGGTGTTAAAAGCGGTCTTCCATTCGTCTCCTTCACGAATACGGATTAAATTGTACGCTCCCCTGAGATCCAGCTTGGAGAAGATCCTGGCTCCACGGAGACGGTCGAATAGTTCGGGGATAAGCGGAAGAGGATATCGGTTCTTGACAGTCACCTTATTTAGGCCCCGGTAGTCTATGCATGGGCGGAGAAAACCGTCCTTCTTCTGCACAAAGAAGAATCCTGCGCCAGCAGGGGACGTGGATTTGCGGATAAAACCCTTCTGTAAGTTTTCCCAGATGTAGGAGGACATGGCCTCAGTCTCGGGTAGGGAGAGAGGGTACACCCGACCTCGTGGAGGAGAAGTTCCAGGAAGGAGGTCTATGGGACAATCGTACGTCCGGTGAGGGGGCAGAGAATCCGCCTCCTTGGCAGAGAAGACATCAGCCAAGTCTTGGTATTCCGCCGGTAGGCCGGGTAGAGGCTTGACGGAGTCAGGTGACGTCACAGAGCACTTGGGCTGAGGAGGCTTCAGACACCGGTTTGGACAGTCCAGACCCCAACTGAAAATCTCCCCGGTTCTCCAGTCTAGCTTAGGGGCATGTAATTGCAGCCAAGGAAGGCCCAGGAAGATGTCGGAAGAGGAATGGCACAAGACGTAGAAGGAGATCTTCTCCTGATGTAAAGCGCCTACCTGGAGGATTAGAGGTACAGTCTGGTAGTGTACAACTTCGGTGAGAGTCTTGCCCGTGACCGAGGAGATAGACAGGGATCGGGCTAGCTGAGTCACGGGTAGCCGCCATCTTTGGACCAATGTGGCTGCAATGAAACTGGACAGGGTGAGGGGGTGCGGCGGCGGTCCGGAGCGCGGGATGCCACCGCAGCCCTGACACACTGACACTCTCCCTGACCAGCAGCAGCTCTCTCCCTGATCTCTCACAGCATGCGTCTGAAGCCAGCACTGCCGGCGCCCAGTTTTATATGGCAGGGTCATCTGATCTGGCCAACCAATCGCTGCTATCAACATGTATGGGTCCCACGTCATTGCAGGATGTACCAAAGAGGCTCCTGCCTGTTTATTGGCTGAGAAATAGCGCCCAAACTTACAGGAAAGAGAGGATGAGATTTTCTCGAGTATCGCGAGATGCTCGTCCGAGTAACGAGAACCATCGAGTACCCTAATACTCCATCGAGTACCCTAATACTACATCGAGTACCAAGCACGGACCAGCATGCTCGCTCATCACTAGTAGTGACCCTCCTAGACTATCAGAACTGCCACCCACAGAAAGGGGAGATGTCCCCAGGAGTGGGTGTACACTGTGTCGGTGTAAGATGAAGAATCACAGAGTCTCATAAACAATCTTGTTTTTACTTGGAAAGCACTTGTGTGCATCAAGTTATACAGCTTTCCCTGGACAGGGTGTGATACACTTGATAGTTACCTTGATAAAGCACTTGATATAACACCTCCTGACTGAGTAGCGTGTTGAGAGATACAAAAAATCAGAGTAGCAGAGAGGAGGATGTCGTGAGAGTCTCAACATAAGTAGTACTGTGCTCTGCGGGATGTTGGAGGATGAGGTAGAAGAATACTTAAAAGAAGAAAAGAATACTTGTTTTAGGCACCGGACGGCAGGGACAAGACAAGCCAGTGAGCCCTGACGCTGAACCCACCAACTGTCCCTACCTACTTGCCTCAAACATCTGTAGGCAGCCGCGGACAACCACGAAGGCGGTCCCTGCACTAGTATAGGTGCACACAGAACAAGACAGACAAATACAATAAAGAATAGTCAACAGTCCGGCTTACAACAATTGGGCAGCAAAAGTACAAAATCAGAATCCAGTAAACGTAGTCAAAGTACAGGCAATAAGGTCAGGGGCAGGCGGCAAGCAAGGGAGGTCAGAGATACAAAGGCAAAGATTCAGGAGAAGCAAATACACAGAAGCCACAAGCAGGCAGAGACTAAGTCAGTAACCAGCAATGATAACACAGACTGAGGTAGTTATATAGGAGGCCAGGGATCTGATCCAGGACATAATTGGACCATCCCCCTGATCTCCAAGCACAGACAGCTGAGAACAAACACATCCACTGGCAGGAAGACCTGTCAGTCACAGCAGAACCAGAACACAGATTAACCCTGACATGGCCAGACAGAACTCAGCAGGTGAAGTCGGGTGAATCCACCAAACCAAGTGAGCAGATAAACCAGTGTTCACACACTGCAAAACAAAACACAGAATACAAGAAAATCAGCGCCTTCTCGGCCGCACAGCACACCCGAGCGGCGCACCACACTCCTGAGAGATACCATCCTGACAACTTGTGCTTGTGATTTGAAATTTGGGTCTTTGCACCACCTCTTGCCCTACCAGTGTCGGGGGACCCATTCTAGTGGGTGAAACAAGGCCCCAGACCTTGTCTGTGGATACTGTCCTGCATTGTTACTCTCCTAGTCCACGGCGTGGGTTGAGATAGTCTCTTATTCGTCCTCTCCTGTAGGAGTTTAACACTGCATAGTGTTGTGTAGAGTAAACTGAGAAGAATCTGTTAGCTGTGTCTTATCTTGTTTCCTACCGATACGGGGATCTGACTAAGACTGAACTCTTAAGAGTAGAGAGACCTGTCAGAGGGCCAGGGCCCAGATAGGACCACTGTAGAGAGCTGTCTAGCTTGCATCCTTCCTCTACAACGTACAACACAAAAGACCCATATACTTCCTCTACCTATGTGACTTCCTTCCCTAGCGTATCTAAGGTGCCCTGTGAGTGGGTGAAGAGTGCAATAGAAGAGTAAAGAGAGAGGTGATAGGAGAGAAGAAAAGATTCCCATAGGTTCACAGATCCATGTGACACATAAATAAACAATAACCCTTTACATACTTCAGCCGTGCAGCATCTAAGTACATATACCTAATACAGCGACATCTAGTGGCAAAACTTTATCACTACCTTTATCACCACTTGTGTACAATAAGTACAGGCATTTACAAAGAGTGTAACCAATAGCAACACCCGTGGTGGGACACCACAGTCAACCGGCCACTTGCCAGATGTTATACTGTTGTGACCCCAGTGCTGGTTGGGCACTATGGTATGGTGCCGAACCTGCTTTTAGTTTAATGGGCTGGCTATACCATTTCCCTTGGTGTCAGTAAGCTGCCTGGCTGTTTGGGGGTTCCTTGGGTGATTATCACGATGGTCCGGAGTGGAATTATGACCCACCTGGACTATTGGTACCGCCACCCACAGAAAGGGGAGATGACCCAAGGAAAATGCAATGGCTGCGTAGGTGCTTGGATAAGGATCAAAGAGTCCCGTTAAAATAAACTCTTCTTTATTGCCAGAATACAACAAGTTTCAGCTTGATAAGTTACTTTAGAGAGAGCTGAGAAGGAGTACAGCCGTGCCGACTGAGTTGTGTGCTGAGAGGTAGTAAAAGTTCTGATAAGTATTAAGAAGGATGTGAAGAGAGTCCCAACCCAAGTAGTACTGGGCTCTGCCGGAACTTAAGAAGTAGAATAAGTAGAATACTTGAGAATAGAGAGAATACTTGTGCCTGTGTTTTGACTCTTTGGTCTTTGCACCACCTATTGCCAACCAGTGTTGGGTGACCCATCGTAGAGGGTGACACAAGCCCCAGACCTTGTTACCTGAGATGAGCAGAGTGACCAAGATTTCCTGGTGACACCAGCGCTGCAAGATAGAGTACATAGGCTTCTAGCCACTTTGCTTTATCCAGATCAGTTCCTATTTCTTCAGGTTACTGTCCTGCACTTTTAAACTTGTTCTTGGCATGGGCTGGGATGATCCCTGACTTGTCCTCTCTAAGTGTGTGTTCAGCACTGCATAGTGTGTAGAAGTGCCGCTTTCAAGAAATGGGTGTCTGTCCCCATGTGCGTCCGTCCACTATCACACCTAGACTAGACTACTCTGGACTATCTGTGTGAGTCCCGTAACAGGGGACCTGGCATAGGCCAGGGCCCAGCTTGACCGCTGCAGAGAGCGTTCCTGTGTGCGTCTTTCCAGAATCCAAAGTAAGGCCCCATTCACACGTCCGTGTCAGTTTTTATTGTCAGGAAATCCTGATCAGGAGGCCTTAAATGTCATCAGGAAAGTATCAGGATTTCCTGACAGTAATCAGTTTTTACCTTCAGGAAACCATCAGGATTTCCTGATGAGAAGAAATATAGGACATGTATTTCTGCAAACTGGATGGTCACAGCTTGCAGAATTACAACTCCCATCATGCTTGGCTGACAGGTCATGTTGGAAGTTGTACTTCTGCAGTCTGTGGTCACCCAGGTTGCAGTACATGATGGGAGTTGTACTTCTGCAGCCTGTGGCCATCCAGGTTGCAGAAGTACAACTCCCATCATGACTTGTCAGCAGGGCATGATGGGAGTTTTAATCTCACCTGTCCTGGTCTCCTGGCCGCCGGGGGGGGGGGGGGATGGGGGGGGTGCGTGGGTGCCGCGAGTGGCCGTGGGAAGGGGGGGGTGTGGTGGTGCCGCGAGTGGCCTTGGGGGGTGCGGGGGTGCTGCGAGTGGCCGCGGGGGGGGGGGGGGGATGCGGGGGTGCCACGAGTGGCCGCAGGGGGGGTGCGATGAGTGGCCGCGGGGGTGCCGCGAGTGGCCGCGGGGGGGGGGGGTTGCCACGAGTGGCCGCGGGGGGGGGGGGGGTGCAGGGGGTACCTGCAGACAAGGATGCGGACGAAGAGGCAGCGAAGAGGCAGCAGGAGGCCGGGGCAGAGGCGGAAGGTGAGTGGAACTCCGGACGCTTTCCTGATGTGCATCAGGAAAGCGTTCGGGGCCCGGGCGCTCCCTTAGACTTCTATGGGGGCGTACGGGCCGGATTTCCGGATGAAAACAGGACCGGTTCTAAAAAATCCGGTCCTATTTTCCGGAATGGACACCCTTCCGAAAAATTCCGGAAGGGTGTCCGTGTCCAATGAAAGTCTATGAGTCTGGAAATCCGTCCGGATTTCCTGATAGGAAATCCGGGTGGTTTTTCCGGACGTGTGAAGGGGGCCTAAGATTTACTAAGGTGTGGCTACTAGTGATGAGTGAGTACTAAAATGCTTGGGTGCTCGTTACTCGAGACGAATATTTCCTGATTCTCGAGTGCTCTTTCGAGTAACGAACTCCATTGAAGTCAATGGGAAACTCTAGCGTTTTTGCAGGGAACCCAAGTTCGGTAGGGGGAAGGTCGTGTGAAAACCTGTCAACCTCAGAAAATGATGAAAACACCACGGAAATGGACAGGAACCAGCAGGGGCAGCATGTATGGATGCCTCTGAGGCTGCCTAATCACACCATTACACCAAATTCTGGGCAACAGCCTGGTGGTCAACCTCAAGATAATAGTACTGACCCAGCCCAAGATGGGCAATGCACATGCGACCAAGGTCAAAGGCCTGAAGGTCACTTTGAAGGTCAAAGGCCTTGGAGAGTGTTCCCCTGGCAGTGCCTGACAAGCTGACTGCTCCCCTCCTCCCCCTTAATAACTTGTCTTTTTAATTAACTAGACTGACCAGGTCTGGGGCATGACACCCCCTGACTAGCAGTTGGGGTAATTTTCCCAGTATCATGTCTCTCACCACTTCTCCCCACCGCTTCTGTCCTGGCGACCGAATTTAATTTCTTTTATTTATTTATTTTTGAAATTTGAATTATAATTTGAGTTTGAGTCTGAATTAAAATGTGAGTTTGAATTCGAATTAAATTTGTTTAAATTTTGAGTTTGACTATAACATGGTATGAAATGGACAATACAATCATCCAATAAAAATAGCCGGATTATGGCTAGATTTAGCCTCACACCCTCATGCAGTTGTGCATGAGAGTCAAAATCATTGGAGGTAGGGACGAAGAAATAACAATACAGTCTTCTTAAGAGGCCCCGGAATTTGAATTAATACACTTTTAGGCTATGTTCACATTACGTGAACATCCGGCCATTCCGTGACCCCGGCCGGGTCACGGAATGGCCGGTCTAAGCCCGGATCATCTTGGCTGGTACTTAAGTACCGGCCGGGTGATCTTTCCGGACGCGGAGCTCTGACGCATCAAAGCTTCCCATAGCCCACAGTGAAGCGAGCGGCCGGAGCCGCTCGCTTCACCGTGTGATTTGACAGGTCCTTCTGCGGCTGGAATTAACTGAATTCTGGCCGCAGAAATCTGACATCTCAGTTTTTTCCCATTCAAAATAAGGCTATGTTCCACCCCTGAAAACTACGGCCGTAGTTCTGCGGCAAGAACTACGGCCGTAGTTTTACATAGTGTAAACATAGCCTTAATCCTTTAAAGAGTAAGAGAGGCCAAGTGCGGTAGTAGTGGGTGGACTTTTTCCACCATTTTCACTGTCTGTTCCTTTTAGCTGTGGCGTGTATCTTGGAGATACAATAGATGACCTGACAGCCCTGCAGAATAGTCGAATTGAAGTCGATTTAATTTGAAAATTGAAATTGAAGATTAAAAAAAAAAGGCCATAAAGTGGCCTTTACCGAGCAGCTGACTACTGCCTTTGAAACAGCTACAAAATGAAAGGACGGCAGAGGACCTGCAAGTTGACATCCACCAATTGTATGGTTCGAAATGGACAACACAAGGATCCTAAATTAGGATCCACCATTTTCACTGTCTGTTCCTTTGAACAGTGGCGTGTATCTTGGACATACAATAGATGACCTGACAGCCCTGCAAAATACTGTAGCACTTAATTTGATTTGAAAATTGAAATTGAAGAGTACCAAGCTCGGACCAGCATGCTCGCTCATCACTAGTCTTCACATTCTAACGTCACGGCAGAACAGCAACTCGACAGCAGTAGAATCACAACTAGCAGCCACCGCAGCAGTAGTAGCAGCAGCAGCAGGCAGTGTGGCAGAACCTTACTAGGTGACATTTAGCAATCAATTTTTACCACCTCACCACAGCTGGCAAGGCAGGGCAGCATTATGACACACAGAGACCGCCTTCAGACCATGGTCCATGAATATCTATGAATATATGAATATATATATGAAGGGCAGACTAGATGGACCCAGTGGTCTTTTTCTGCCGACAATCTTCTATGTTTCTATCTGCGCCTCAACATCAATGTTTTTGGACTTGGTCTTGACCCATTGATCTTCTGGGTGTCCAAACTGAATGAATGGCCTGAGCTTGCTGGACACGCCATAGAAGTGTTATCTTGCCCAGCAGCCAGTGTTATCTCGGAACGCACGTTCAGCACAGCTGGCGGGGTGATAACTGACAAACGTATCCGTCTATCCACTGACAATGTGGATCGTTTGACATTTATGAAAATGAATCAAGCGTTGATATCTGACCATTTTGTCGCCCCGGTTGCCGATGTCACTGACTAGTAAACTGTAGCATGTCTTCTTGGAGATGTAAAATACACATTTCCACTACACTACATCTCACGTCTGTAGTTCCTATGCTGCTGCTTCTAAAAATTGGATTCTACTGCTGCCCACAGCTCGTGTTCCAAGTGTTACAGCTGAATGTATTTTGGAAAAATACACCCGTATAATGCTGCGTTTACACGGAGCGACAATTGGCCTGATCGCGCGATTAACGATTTCGAAGTAACAATTTTTTTTTAGAACGATTAGCGTTTAGACGGAACAATATATTGTACGGAAAAATCGTTTTGTGATCGTTTAAGCCTATCTCGCATATAGGTTAAATCGGTGAACGACTGTTTATACGGAACGATCTGCAAATTTTTTGCGAACGACAAGTTAAGAACATGTTGTAAGATCGAAATGAACGATTTCTCGCTCGTCGCTTGATCGATCACTGCGTTTACATGTACGATTATCGTTTGAATTTGAACGTTATCATGCAAATTCGCACGATAATCGCTCCGTCTAAACGCAGCATAAGCTCATGCGCACTGCATACACCTATTTCTCCTCATCCTCTTTGTAGCCTCCAAATGGCTATTTTTTTTAATGCCTCCATCTCTCCTGCCATGTTCTGCTATCTAATTTAGTTGAACCGCAACCTCCATGTTCCCCGATGGGCTCTTCTCGCTGCCACCAATGGTACCAACTTTTCAGGAGTGGGTAAAAAGCCCATTTTTCTCATTCTGCATTGCAACATAATTTATTAGATTAATCAATATTTGATAGAGAGGAGTTGGTGGTCAAAAAGCCCAGTTTGGTCAGTTTTATATTGCTGAATAATTTTATTCATCTATTAGATGTATCGATGTTTCATACAGAGGAGTTCTCAAGTATTTTTCTCCCATAGACTATAATGGGATTCGATATTCGTAACAATTATCAAATATTTCACTATTCGCCCATCTCTTTCCTTAAAGGACAACTCCCGCGGGACCCCCAAAAAAAAAAAAACACAGACACACACAGACACCATACTCACCATCTCTCCGGTGACTATCGCCACTCGATTCGCCCGCCGTCCGCCTCACCGTCGCCGCCGTCCGCCATCCAGCGATGTCTCCAACTTCCGGGTCCAGGGGATGGAAAAGGCTGCCAGTGCGCTTGCGCACCGGCAGCCTTTTCATTGGCTGGAGCGCATCACATGGCTTCCAGCAAGCTCAGCCAATCAGGGCTGAGCAAGCTGGAAGCCATGTGATGCGCTCCAGCCAATGAAAAGGCTGCTGGTGCGCATGTGCACCAGCAGCCTTTTCATCCCCATTCACTTTGCATGAAGACGCCGAGGAGGAAGAAGACCCGGACCGCCCCTCGGCTCTGACGTCGTCGTCACCAGATGCCGCCCCGGAGAAGAGGACCGTGACGATCGTAATAGGTAATGTATACATTCCTTAACTTCCGGGGTGGGGGGGTCGGGGGTCCGAAAGTGGGGGAAGGGGGCCAGGCCGGGTATTTAACCACATTACAAAGTTATATAACTTTGTAATGTGTGTTAAATGAGCAAAAAAAAATTTTTGTGGGAGTTGTCCTTTAACCCCTTCGTGCTGCAGCCTGTTTGGGCCTTAATGACCAGGCTAATTTTTCTAAATCTGACCTGTCTCACTTTATGCGCTTATAGCTCAGTGATGCTGTAACGTATGCTAGCGATTCTGAGATTGTTTTTTCGTCACATTTGGCACTTTATGTTAGTGCCAAAATTTGGTCACTACTTTGTGTGTTTTTTGTGAAAAACATTAAAATATCATAAAGAAGTGAACATTTTGCATTTTATGAACTTTGAAATTCTCTGCTTCTAAAAAAAGAAAGTCGTATAACATACATTAGTTACTAGGGCACATTACCAATATGTCTTCTTTATTCTGGCATAATTTGGGGAACATATTTTACTTTTTTAGTGTGTTACGGGGATTAGAAATTTATTAGCAAATTATCACATTTTCGTGAAAGTTTCCAAAACTGATTTTTTTTAGGGACCAGTTCTTTTTTAAATGGATTTCGGAGGCTTGTGTACTGGAAACCCCCATAAGTGACCCCATTTTGGAAACTAGACACCTTAAAGAATTAATCTAGGGGTATAATGAGCATTTTAACCCTACAGGGGCTGGAGGAAAGTATTCACAATTAGGCTGTAAAAAATGGAAAATTAAAATTTTCCAATAATATATACGTTTAGATTAAAGTTTCTCATTTTCAAAAGGAACATAAGAAAAAAAGCACCCCATAATTTGTAATGCAGGTTCTCCAGAGTACAACGGTACCCCATATGTGGGCGTAAACCACTGTATGGGCACACAGCCGGGCTCAGAAGGGAGGGAGCGCCAAATAGCTTTTTTAATGCAGATTTTGCAGACGAAGTTTCTGAGCGCCAGGTGCGTTTGCAGCGCCCCTGTAGTGCCAGCGGAGTAAAATCCCCCCATAAGTCACCCAATTTTCGAAAGTGCACCCCTCAAAGAATACATCTTGGGGTTTGGTGAGCATTTTGACCCCACAGGTATTACAGGAAAGTATTCAAAATTAGACAGTAAAAATGAAAAACTCAAATTTTTCCGATAATATGTTCATTTGAAATTTCTCAATTTTACGAGGAACAAGAGAGAAAACATATTACAATATATGTAAAGCAGGTTCTCCTGAGTAGAACAGTACCTCATATGTGAGCATAAACCATTGTATGGGCACACAGCCGGGCTCAGAAGGGAAGGAGCGCCAATTAGCTTTTCCTGTTCAGATTTTGCTGTAGAAGTTTCTGAGCGCCAGGTGCGTTCGCAGAGCCCCTGTAGTGTCAACGGAGTAAAAAAAAAAAAAAACATAAGTCACCCCATTTTAGAAAGTGCACCCCTCAAAGAAGTCATCTTGGTGTGCGGTGACCATTTTGACCCCACAGGTATTAGAGGAAAGTTTTCAAAATTGGCCAGTAAAATTGAAAAACTAGAATTTTTACAATAATATTTTTGTTTAGTTTTAAATTTCTCAATTTCACGAGGAACAGGGGAGAAGATGCACCCCAAAATATGTATTGCAGGTTCTCCTGAGTACAACGGTACCCCATATGTGGGCATAAACCCCTGTATGGGCACACAGGAGGGCTCAGAAGGGAAGGAGCGCCAATTAGCATTTTCAGTGCAGACTTTTCCCAAGAAGTTTCTGATTTTCGGTGCGTTTGCAGCGCCCCTGTAGTGTCTGCAGAATAGAAACCCCCCAAAAGTCACACCAATTTGGAAAGTACACCCCTCAAATAATTCATCTTGGGCTGCGGTGAGTGGTTTGACCCCATGTATATAAGAGGAAAGTATTCAAAATTGGCCATTTTTCAATAATATGTTCGTTTAGTTTAAAATTTCTCAATTTCACGAGGAACAGGAGAGAAAACGCACCCCAAAGTCTGTAACACAGGTTCTTCTGAGTAAAAAGGTACCCCATATGTGGGCATAAACCACTGTATGGGCACACAGCAGGGCTCAGAAGGAAGGGAGCGCCAATTTGCTGGAGCAAAACCGCAGCTAGTAATGGTTATTAGAATAGCGCAGTTACTAAAATACAATTAAAAAATGAGATTACAGGTAATGTGGAGGTGGTTACGGGCAACCTGTGGTGGTTACGGGCAACCTGTGGTGGTTACGGGCAACCTGTGGTGGTTACGGGCAACCTGCGGCGGTTACGGGCAACCTGCGGTGGTTACAGACAATCTGGGGTGGTAACGGGCAACGTGGGGTGGTTAGGGATAAACTGAAGTGCTTATAGGGAATCTGGGATGGGTACCTGTAACTTGGGGTGGTTACGGGCAATCTGGAGAGGGTCACTGGCAATTTGGGGTGGGGTATATGCAGTGGTCAGACGTGACGTGCAGTGGTCAGAGGCGACATGAGGTGGTTAGAGGCGACGTGCGGTGGTCAGAGGTGACGTGCGGTGGTCAGAGGCGACGTGCGGTGGTTAGAGGCAATGTGCGGTAGTAACATGCAATCTGGGGTGGTTACAGACAATCTGGAGGGGTCACGGTCAAGGTGTGGAGGTTATGGGCAATGTGCGGTGGTTATGGGCAACGTGTGGTGGTTACGGGCAACCTACGGTGGTTATGGGCAACTTGCGGTGGTTACGGGCAACCTGCGGTGGTTATGGGCAACCTGCGGTGGTTACGGGCAACCTGCGGTGGTTACGGGCAACCTTTTTTTGTATGTTTTTCACTTTTTGCACTTTTACACATTCATTTTCACTATATTACTATGATTACTGTGATATTTTCTATCACAATAATCATAGTTCAGTGACAGGCACCAAATTGGTCTAAGTCACTTTAAATTTTCAGAGCTGACTGGTTCTGACGCGCATGCGCACTTCAGAAGCAGTCAGGACGCCAAGGAGGAAGGAGCTCCGTGGATCCGGTGAGTATATGGGGAAGGGGGGGTGGGGGGCGACTTGGGGGGGGGGGCACGGTGGCATTTTTATCCCCTGTCACCAATCATTTATGGTGAAAGGGGATAAAGAGTGCATCCCTGCACTGGGAACAGGCAATCAGCGGTATATAGTATATACCGCTGATTGCTTGTACCGGGACCCAACAGGGGGGTCCCCGATCACTGCCCCAGACTTTTTTCATTTTTTCCTTTCCATCGCTGTGGGGCAGCCATCTTGGATGTGATGGCCGCCCGAGGAGGGAGCGGGTTAGTTATAGCCCTACTAGGGGGGCTGATCTGGGGTCTGAGGGATATATTTTCATCTCCCCTCACCGTGGATTCACGGTGAGGGGGGAGATTAAAGCTATCGGCGGTGCTGGTAATGGCCGGTACCGGCGATCGCCACTATAACGGTAATATCGGCGATCGTCGGTACCGGGGGGGCTGGAACAGGCCAGGGGGACACAGAGGTAGTGGCGGCAGGAGGAGGCAACATGCCACAGCCTCCTCCCGCCGCCCGATCTCCCCCATACACTACAAATCTTCCCATAGACGCTGCGGTCGCATTGACTGAGGCGTCTATGGTGTTAACTGCCTGGTGGGAGCGCGGCTCCCCTCCGGGCAGAGGCAGCGGCAGGAGGCTGTGTGACATAGCCTCCTCCCGCTGCCCGATCTCACCTAGGGAAAGAGGGGGAGGCAGGGAAAGAATGATGTTTGGGGAACATCATGTTGCAGGAACTACCTGCTTTACATGACGTTCCCCAAAGGTCATTTCGCGGCAAGGGGTTAAAGCCAAATTTCAGGCTATAAGTTGTTTCATGTTTCCAGTTTCCTCTTCTGGATGATAATTACAGTTTTTCCTACTACAAATAGGTGTCAAAATTAACCTGAACATCTCCCCATTGACTTTAATGGGGTTCGAGTTCGAGTTGAACTTTGAACTGAACACCACTACTGTTCGAGGTTCGACTCGAACTTGAACATTTTACTGTTCGCTCATTACTCGTTATAAAGCATCCAGGAAGGAGCGGCACACAGTGTCAGTCAGTTATAAGGCAGCCAGGGAGGAGCGGCTGACAGTGGCAGTCAGTTATATGGCAGCTGGGGAGGAGCAGCACACAGTGTCAGTCAGTTATAAAGCATCCAGGGAGGAGGGGCACAGAGTGGCAGTCAGTTATAAGGCAGCCAGGAAGGAGCGGCACAGAGCGGCAGTCAGTTATATGGCAGCTGGGGAAGAGCAGCACACAGTGGCAGTCAGTTATAAGGCAGCCAGGGAGGAGCGGCACACAGTGGCAGTCAGTTATATGGCAGCTGGGGAGGAGCAGCACACAGTGGCAGTCAGTTATAAAGCATCCAGGGAGGAGGGGCACAGAGTGGCAGTCAGTTATAAGGCAGCCAGGAAGGAGCGGCACAGAGCAGCAGTCAGTTATAAGGCAGCTGGGGAGGAGCGGCACACAGTGGCAGTCAGTTATAAGGCAGCTGGGGAGGAGCGGCACACAGTGGCAGTCAGTTATAAGGCAGCTGGGGAGGAGCAGCACACAGTGTCAGTCAGTAGACTTCATTTTTACTGTAAATTCGCTCATCTCTACTAAAGATATTATATAAAATGAGGGAGAGATTACACAGCCATAATACAACCAGCCAATTCTAAGGATTGGTTTTAGCTAATGAATGGATTGTGATACAATTCAGATTTTCTTCTGGTAATTTCTAAGTATATTTTCCATGAATCAGAGTTTTACAGGGTTGGACATAAAGGGACAAAAACTGAACAAGTGATTATTTTTGTATTTTTATATTTTTGTATTTTTTTCTGTGTGAAAATAGACGTTGTAGAAAGCAAAGTGGAATGAGGAAAAAAGGCCGAAAATGTCGCGTTCTGCCCGGTAATTACAGTGTGATTGCTGCGCTCGGCTCTTACTTAGTTCTATATGTTTCCACAGCCGTGCTGAGCCCTGATTACTGTCATCCCAGAGACCGCAGCTCCACTCTTCATGTCTTGGTGGGAACTTGCTTTTATTCCTACAAATTTTCCAAATGTATCAAACTGAGAGGAAAAAAATTATTACAAAAAAAGCAACAAAAGAAAAGAGACTGTAAACATGTCCAGGAATAGGCGCTATACACGGCAACAATGAGACTCTGCTAATATACAAGTCATCAAACAATTCATGTTCATTCACACATCTACTTCTAGAGGTGTGACCCTGTTCTGCACAAAATGAATGCTGTATACCAACAGTATACAGAAGAGTAACACGCCCAACGTTCATCTGTGGTGTCCGCCCACGGGTGTTGCTGATGTATAATCCCTTCGCAAAAGCCTGTACTCTAAGTACAAGTGGTGATGCAGTAATACCTAAGTTTTGCCACTAGATGTCGCTAGTATGTATATTGTATGCTTAGGTATTGCACAGCTGTAGTACTCAAGGGGTTATTGTTGTTTGTGACTTGTGCACCAATGAGAGCTCTTTCCTCTTCTCTACCTATCTCTTTTCTCCTTCTTTCTCCACACTCTCTTCTCACCCACTCACAGCAGATATTACATACCCAGTAGGAGGTAGTCACATGGGGAGAGGAAGTGTTAGGAAGTCTTAGTCTGGTTCCTGTACAGAGAGGACACAAGCCAGAACGGTCCCTATAGCAGTCATGTTGGGCCCTGGTTTATGTCAGGTCCCCTGTTAGAGGACAGGTTCAGTGTAGTCTGAGGTGTGGTAGTCTACAGACGCTCATGGTAACTATGGACACTCTCTTATTGAAAGCAGCACTTCCACACACTATGCAGTGCTAACGCTCACAGAGAGGACAAGTCAGGGATCTTCTCAGTCCACGCTGTGAACAAGTCTAAAGGTGCAGGACAGTATCCTGAAGAAAGAGGAACTGATCTGGATAGAGCAAAGTTGCTAGAAGCCTACATACTCTATCTCGCAGCACAAATAACCAGGAAACCTTGGACACTCTACTCAACCCAAGTAACAAGGTCTGGGGCTTGTGTGACCCTCTAGGACGGGTCGCCCGACACTGGTGGGCAATAGGTGGTGCAAAGACCAAAGAGTCTCTCTGCTCTCAAGTGTTCTGTTATTCTACTCCTAGAGTTCCGGCAGAGCACAATACTACTTTGGGTTGGGACTCGCTCGACATCGTCCTCTTTACTTCTCTGAACTTACTCTACTTCACAGCAAGCAACCAAGTTAGCACAGCTATTCTGCTTTTCAAGCTCTTAGTACAATTCTTGTCAGTCAAGTCCAAAGTATACTGTCAATTCAGAAGTCTATTGTGTATCGCTGTGTCAGGGGGTTCCTCTCCAGTATCACACAATCAACAGAGCGAGCTATGGATGAACAGCCCCAGGAACCTTTATTAGATACCAGCAGAAAGGTCCATACAAAACTCCACCACACAGAGGGTGTAAAACGTCCAGGAACACAGGAAACGTCCAGCAACAACAAATATCCCAACCGACCGATGTCCCAGTCCTTCTCCTCTGGGTCAATATGACAGCTCTTGATGCTTCCTCTCTTTGGGGAGCTGGCCTAAGCATCAGCCTCCCACAAAGATCTACCACACTGGTCCCTCAGCTTCCTTTCTTATATCCAGGAGTTGGCAGACATCTTCGCTGGTTTCCAGGCCCCCCAGATCTGGGACTGGAGTCTCAGCAATCAGGACACCACAGGGGGTGATCTCCAGCATTTGGAGAGCAGAGAGGTCATAAATGGACAGGCAGGAAATGTCAGTGGGGGTCCATCAGGAGGTGTCGGTGGGGGTCCATCAGGAGGTGTCAGCAGGGGGTCCATCAGGAGGTGTCAGTGGGGGTCCATCAGGAGGTGTCAGTGGGGGTCCATCAGGAGGTGTCAGCAGGGGGTCCATCAGGAGTTGTCAGCGGGGGTCCATCAGGAGGTGTCAGCAGGGGGTCCTTTAGGAGGTGTCGGTGGGGGTCCATCAGGAGGTGTCAGCAGGGGGTCCATCAGGAGGTGTCGGCAGGGGTCCATAAGGAGGTGTCAGCAGGGGGTCCATCAGGAGGTGTCAGCGGTGGTCCATCAGGAGGTGTCGGCGGGGGTCCATCAGGAGGTGTCAGCGGGGGTCCATCAGGAGGTGTCAGCGGGGGTCCACCAGGAGATATGGACATCTCTACCCTGCAGATGGTCAATGAGCTAATTCTATTCCCTGTAGTTATCAGAGCTCCAGACAGGACAGGGAATACACAACATGGTGGGGAGCACAAGATTCTCCTAAAATTAGTAATAATAAGGCCATAACAAAAAATTATGTAACCATCTGCACCCCAAACCATCACAACCTCTCCCCCCTTCCACTAAGTGATCGGCCATGAGGTCTACACAGGCCACTGGCTTCCTCACTTTAGTCCACTTTGATCCACCATTAAGAGTTCCTTGTGCAGCTTCAAGATGATCCCCAGCAGCTCCTGGGTCTGACGTTCATCCTGGGGGGTCTATGGTTCTTGTCAGGACAATCCATCCGCGTTCTGGTGTTGGCTTTCCCATTACTATTGGATGAAGAAGCGGTAGGGTTGTAAGGACAAGCTCCACCTCAGCAATCATCCATTGTCTCTGATACGTGGTTCAGCCATGTTAGGGGGTAGCGGTCCATTACAATTGTAAAGTCCCTACCATATAGGTATAGCGGCCATTTCCGTAGGGAGACCCATCTCCCACTTGGTGGGGTAGCTTGCATGCAGAGGCCCAGGCTGCCCACTTCTGTAATACCTGTCCTCAATTACTCTTCCTCTGGGGAAGGGGTCACAGGTAGCTGGAGGTGCAGGACAATGACCCATATGACTAGCTGGGCAGCCGATCTGCAGATGCCCGATCTTCCCACAGCGATAACATCTGCGTTTTATCCTGTGACCTCCGTATCTTCTTCTGGGGTAGGGCTTATTGGTAGCTGGCCCATTCACTGGTGTCCTCCTCCAGGTAGGTCTCTGGGCCACCGCACTGACATAATTGCATCTTAGATTCCCCACATCATTTCCTAATAGAATATCAGCTGGCAGACCCTCCATGACCCCAATTGTGCATCGCTTGGCACCAAAGCCATAGTCCAGCTCCACACTTGCCTTCGGAATATTTCTTCGGATGCCTCCAGCCAACTCAACATTAATTCCAGGTCCCGGCTGTATTGCCTCTGGCCGAACTACACAGGGATCCACGATAGTCAAAAATGCCCCCGTGTCCCTAAATCCTGACACTTTGCATCCATTGATCAGGACGTCCTGCATGTGGCATTGCTTGGGGACAGAGACTGGATGCCGTAAACTCCAAACGCAGTATCCCTGGTGCTGGGCTCAGTGACCCACTCTGATGGGGGTGGTGCTGACTCTTCCTCATATGGAAGGGAGTGCACAAGATGGACCGGATGAGGTGGGGGTGCCTGGGGCTCTCTCCGCATATTTGAAGGACAACTGGATTGCAGGTGCCCAGACTGCCCACACCTGTAACATCTCTATTCTGGGATGCCACCAGGCCGCGGTCGAGACTGTTGGGTTTCAGGATACTGAGTTGGGTTTGTTAGTGTCCTTTGGCTGGGTGGAGGGACTGATTTGACAGGAGGGGGTTGTGTCACTGAGACAGGCTGCGGGTTAATGTCCAGCAGTTGCTTCCATTGCGGTCGGATACTAAGGGCCTCATCGGCCAGGGCTGCAGCTCTATCCAAGGTGGGCAGAGCGCGCTCCTGGACCCACTCCCGAATCTCTGTTCTTTAAGAATTGCTTGAACGATATTCTCAACAGTAAAGGCGTGCTCTGCTTCCAACAATCTCCGACATGCCTGGGACATTTTATGGGCACACATTTTAAATGAGCCCCCCCCGTGGTGCATGGGAGGTGTGAGGCAGAACAGGGGACACGGACAGGTGAGCCCTGAGCTGGCACCCGCCCCGCTGCCCCTACCTGCTTGCCTCAAAGCTCTAACAGCTAGGGACAACTGGACGGCAATCCCTATGCTGTATGCAGTGGTATACAGAACAAAGACAGACGAACACAACACAATAAAGAATAGTCAGGAAGCAGAGTCGGCAACAACCGGTAGCAGAGGTACAAAATCGAAATCCAAAAAAGCTAAGTCGAGGTCACAAGATCCAGCAGGTCAGAGTCACTATAACAAATGGTCAGGGGATTGCTAGTTCTAGGCTCAAGGCGCTATCCCAGGCATTGGAGTGAGGGAAGGGGCTGGGATTTATAGTGAGCAGGAAGCTAGGTGCGGACAGGTAACTGGCTAGGTGTCAGGTGTCGGTCAGAACACAGCAGAAACAAATCAGTGAATGAGCTACAGCAAGAAAGTGCAGAGAGAACTGAAAAACATGGAGCGGATAACAGAAGACGTAACAAGGAACGTAACAAAACCAGAAACGGACTGAAAGGTTAAAAGCGCTGCGGCGCACAAACAGCAGACCGGCTGCTTAGGACGCCGTTAGCGCGCCCTCAGCAACCGGCCCTGCATGTAACCACAGACGCCATCAGCGTCCCTCCCAGCTGAACCGCGCGCTTCGGCAGAGGCAGGGGCCGAGAGTGCGGCTTGATTCCTGACAGGAGGTCTCGGAACTGAGTCCAATAGGAGTCCGGTGTGACAGCATGGTAATCCAGGATAGTACGTTTCACATGGTTATAATCCCGATTCTGTGGTGACCCAATGGTCCGGTAAGCCTCCGCCATGCTTCCGTTCAGGAGTCTCACCAGTATACTCATCCAGTCAGAATAGGGCACCTCCATCAAGTCACACTGCTGCTCAAAGTCCTTAAAGAATCCCTCCACATCCCCGGAAGCCTCATCACATGGTTTGAAGTCCATCCGGGTGATCTGTACAGGCTCCTGGTTTGTTGGGTTGGGTTCCTTATACTCGTCAGAGACACCTGGGCCCAGAGCTGCAATCCCTTCCTCGTACCACACAACCCATTGGCTTTTAGGGGTGGGGGTCCCGTCTCCAGTGCTTGCCCGTTAGACATCCGAGAGGAGGTGGTCTGCACAGCACTCGCCAGAAGATCAATCAAGACCTCTTTATCCAGTCCCTGGTAGTTCAGGCCCAGTTCTCTAGCTCTCTCCTGCAGGCTGGATACGGTCCAGTTTCTGTATTCGCTCTGTGGGTAGTTCTCCATTGGGGCTACACTCTGTTGGTCCCGCCGCTTGCCACCAGTTGTCAGGGGGTTCCTCTCCAGTATCACACAATCAACAGAGCGAGCTATGGATGAACAGCCCCAGGAACCTTTATTAGATACCAGCAGAAAGGTCCATACAAAACTCCACCACACAGAGGGTGTAAAACGTCCAGGAAGACAGGAAACGTCCAGCAACAACAAATATCCCAACCGACCGAGGTCCCAGTCTTTCTCCTCTGGGTCAATATGACAGCTCCGGATGCTTCTCTTTGGGGAGCTGGCCTTAGCATCAGCCTCCCACAAAGGATCTACCACCCCCTGGTCCCTCAGCTTCCTTTCTTATATCCAGGAGTTGGCAGACATCTTCGCTGGTTTCCAGGCCCCCCAGATCTGAGACTGGAGCCTCAGCAATCAGGACACCACAGGGGGTGATCTCCAGCATTTGGAGAGCAGAGAGGTCATAAATGGACAGGCAGGAAATGTCAGCGGGGGTCCATCAGGAGGTGTCGGTGGGGGTCCATCAGGAAATGTCAGTGGGGGTCCATCAGGAGATATGGACACCTCTATCCTACACAGTAATAACACCCTCCTTGGGTCATCAACCCTTTCTGTGGGTGACGGTACCAATAGTCCAGGTGGGTCACAACTCCACTCCGGACCACCGTGATAAGTACCCAAGGGACCCCCGAATAGCCGGCAGGTCACGAACCACAGGGGAAAGGGGAAAGCCAGCGTCACTAAAATAAAAGCAGGTGTGCCAGTATACCTGTGTGCCCACCTGACACTGGTGTCACAACAGCATAACACCTGGCTGAGCTATATCCCGACCAACCACCACAGGAGTGGCGTCACACTTTACCATCTAGGAAGAGCCTCACATCGGGGCTGCACCACACATCAAGTACTTTTATTATTCAGTGTTTTATTAGACAACCTCGCTTCACCAGAATTTTAGTTTAAAAGCAATAGAAGCTAAACATACATATATATATATATATATATATATATATATATATATATATGGGGGGGGGGGGGCATGCCGAGCCACACGTGAGGCCGGTGCTGCCATCAGCCTAAAGCCACCACATATCGGCAGACAGAACCCACCTACCATCTGTGGAGGCTACCTCTGGCCCAGTACATTATCCCTGGCAATCTGGACTTTAGTAATTAGTTGTAGACATCTCTCACCCTTCCCCCGCTCTTTCCTTTCTCCACTTTTCTATAGTCTCTTGTTACGTCTGGTCTTTCGGTGTGATGGACTCGTTGGCTTTGTGTCGTCCTCCTCCTCCCTGTATACTAGGATCGTCTCTTATATACCGTGCACTCTGCAGTCTTGTTCACGCTTTCTCATGTTTATTCCTGTAAGGGGGATTAGTATCATGTTATTTAGTATCCAGTTTATATGGTTTGTGTAGTTTCCCACAGTCCTGTAATGTCTTATAGGGTCTACTGCCGGACATACTCAGAATAAGAATATAACGCTATAACTGGGCCGTGTTATTATAAGAAAGTTGTCCGGAATTAAGTCGTTATAATAATATAAGAATAGGCAAAGCACTACACGAAGGCTGAAGGAATCACGGTCGGTCTCGGCTGCTTGTCTGGGACCCCCGCAGTCAAAGGTCGATGTGTTACACTATAGAAGCAGAAAACCAGCTCAGATCCCGCTGGGACAAAGACAACAGCGCAGATGATCACATGACTCCCGGATTTCTCCAGGTGAAGCGACACTTTTTGGCCATATGGTCACCCGCACTATGGTTCTCCCAAGGGAATTCGTGTCCCAGCGAGATCCCAGCTGGTTTTCTGACGGCACATATTCCCAAAAGGACAAAACAAATTCTCATAGGAAACTTTCCTGTGGACTTAAGATGGGATGTCCTGAGGGCTCCGGGAGACGACATCCTGAGGGCTCCGGGAGACGACATCCTGAGGGCTCCGGGAGACGACATCCTGAGGGCTCCGGGAGACGACATCCTGAGGGCTCCGGGAGACGACATCCTGAGGGCTCCGGGAGACGACATCCTGAGGGCTCCGGGAGACGACATCCTGAGGGCTCCGGGAGACGACATCCTGAGGGCTCCGGGAGACGACATCCTGAGGGCTCCGGGAGACGACATCCTGAGGGCTCCGGGAGACGACATCCTGAGGGCTCCGGGAGACGACATCCTGAGGGCTCCGGGAGACGACATCCTGAGGGCTCCGGGAGACGACATCCTGAGGGCTCCGGGAGACGACATCCTGAGGGCTCCGGGAGACGACATCCTGAGGGCTCCGGGAGACGACGTCCTGAGGGCTCCGGGAGACGACGTCCTGAGGGCTCCGGGAGACGACGTCCTGAGGGCTCCGGGAGACGACGTCCTGAGGGCTCCGGGAGACTACGTCCTGAGGGCTCCGGGAGACTACGTCCTGAGGGCTCCGGGAGACTACGTCCTGAGGGCTCCGGGAGACTACGTCCTGAGGGCTCCGGGAGACTACGTCCTGAGGGCTCCGGGAGACTACGTCCTGAGGGCTCCGGGAGACGACGTCCTGAGGGCTCCGGGAGACGACGTCCTGAGGGCTCCGGGAGACGACATCCTGAGGGCTCCGGGAGACGACATCCTGAGGGCTCCGGGAGACGACATCCTGAGGGCTCCGGGAGACGACATCCTGAGGGCTCCGGGAGACGACATCCTGAGGGCTCCGGGAGACGACATCCTGAGGGCTCCGGGAGACGACATCCTGAGGGCTCCGGGAGACGACATCCTGAGGGCTCCGGGAGACGACATCCTGAGGGCTCCGGGAGACGACATCCTGAGGGCTCCGGGAGACGACATCCTGAGGGCTCCGGGAGACGACATCCTGAGGGCTCCGGTAGACGACATCCTGAGGGCTCCGGTAGACGACATCCTGAGGGCTCCGGGAGACGACATCCTGAGGGCTCCGGGAGACGACATCCTGAGGGCTCCGGTAGACGACATCCTGAGGGCTCCGGGAGACGAAATCCTGAGGGCTCCGGGAGACGAAATCCTGAGGGCTCCGGGAGACGACATCCTGAGGGCTCCGGGAGACGACATCCTGAGGGCTCCGGGAGACGACATCCTGAGGGCTCCGGGAGACGACATCCCGAGCTCTATCACCCAATACAAAAAGCTGTCAAGCACAAAGAAAAGATACAAATCCACTTCTGGTTTTGGTGAAAGATTCTACCCCCCCCACACACACACACCCCTTGGTGTGATCCCGGAGGGGTGATTCCTTCTTCTCAGCCAGCACTGATACTGATCACGTCTCGGTAATCCACAAATCTGAACTGCAGCAGCCCAGAATAATTCAGCATTGATCTATCATAGAGATCAGTGTAGTATAGATTATACAGCTCTGATCGATTAGATCAGTGCAGTATTAATAAAAGTCCCTCTACCCTAATAAAAGTTTAAATCCTCCCTTTTGCCATTTTATCAATGAAAAAAACATATTTGGTATCGCAGCATGCGTAATCGTGTGAACTATTAAATTATTACATTTCTGATCTCGCACAGTGTTTGGCATAAGTGCAAAAACTTACAAAAGTGCTAAATTGAGATTTTATTTTGTCCCATCACATCCGGAAAAATTATAATAAAAAGTGATTAAAATGTTGGATATTCACAAGTAAGGAACCGTCAGAAAGTACAGATCATGGCGCAAAGAATGACACCTCAGACAGCCCCATAGAGCAAAGGATAACAGCGTTATACAGAGGGAATAGAGCAAAGGACAACAGTGTTATACAGAGGGAATAGAGCAAAGGATAACAGTGTTATACAGAGGGAATAGAGCACAGGATAACAGCGTTATACAGAGGGAATAGAGCAAAGGATAACAGCGTTATACAGAGGGAATAGAGCAAAGGATAACAGCGTTATACAGAGGAAATAGAGCAAAGGATAACAGTGTTATACAGAGGGAATAGAGCACAGGATAACAATGTTATATGGAGGGAATAGAGCAAAGGATAACAGTGTTATACAGAGGGAATAGAGCAAAGGATAACAGAATTATACAGAGGGAATAGAGCAAAGGATAACAGCGTTATACAGAGGGAATAGAGCACAGGATAACAGTGTTATATGGAGGGGAATAGAGCACAGGAAAACAGCGTTATAACGAGGGAATAGAGCACAGGATAACAGCGTTATAAGGAGGGAATAGAGCAACGGATAACAGCGTTATACAGAGGGAATAGAGCACAGGATAACAGCGTTATACAGAGGGAATAGAGGAAAGGATAACAGCGTTATACAGAGGGAATAGAGCAAAGGATAACAGCGTTATACAGAGGGAATAGAGCACAGGATAACAGCATTATACAGAGGGAATAGAGCACAGGATAACAGCATTATACAGAGGGAATAGAGCACAGGATAACAGTGTTATAAGGAGGGAATAGAGCAAAGAATAACAGCGTTATAAGGAGGGAATAGAGCACAGGATAACAGTGTTATACAGAGGGAATAGAGCAAAGGATAACAGCGTTATACAGAGGGAATAGAGCACAGGATAACAGCGTTATACAGAGGGAATAGAGCACAGGATAACAGTGTTATATGGAGGGGAATAGAGCACAGGATAACAGCGTTATACGGGGGAATAGAGCAAAGGATAACAGCACTATACAGAGGGAATAAAGCACAGGATAACAGCGTTATACAGAGGGAATAGAGCACAGGATAACAGTGTTATATGGAGGGGAATAGAGCACAGGATAACAGTGTTATATGGAGGGAATAGAGCAAAGGATAACAGCACTATACAGAGGGAATAGAGCACAGGATAACAGCGTTATACAGAGGGAATAGAGCAAAGGATAACAGTGTTATAAGGAGGGGAATAGAGCAAAGGATAACAGCATTATACAGAGGGAATAGAGCAAAGGATAACAGCGTTATAAGGAGGGAATAGAGCACAGGATAACAGCGTTATACGGAGGGAATAGAGCACAGGATAACAGTGTTATATGGAGGGAATAGAGCAAAGGATAACAGCGTTATACAGAGGGAATAGAGCACAGGATAACAGCGTTATACAGAGGGAATAGAGCACAGGATAACAGTGTTATACAGAGGGAATAGAGCACAGGATAACAGCATTATACAGAGGGGAATAGAGCAAAGGATAACAGTGTTATACAGAGGGAATAGAGCAAAGGATAACAGCGTTATAAGGAGGGAATAGAGCAAAGGATAACAGTGTTATACAGAGGGAATAGAGCACAGGATAACAGTGTTATACAGAGGGAATAGAGCAAAGGATAACAGTGTTATATGGAGGGAATAGAGCACAGGATAACAGTGTTATATGGAGGGAATAGAGCAAAGGATAACAGCGTTATACAGAGGGAATAGAGCAAAGGATAACAGTGTTATACAGAGGGAATAGAGCACAGGATAGCAGCGTTATATGGAGGGGAATAGAGCAAAGGATAACAGCGTTATACAGAGGGAATAGAGCACAGGATAACAGCGTTATACAGAGGGAATAGAGCACAGGATAACAGCGTTATACAGAGGGAATAGAGCAAAGGATAACAGCGTTATACAGAGGGAATAGAGCACAGGATAACAGTGTTATACAGAGGATATAGAGGAAAGGATAACAGTGTTATACAGAGGGAATAGAGCACAGGATAACAGCGTTATACAGAGGGAATAGAGCACAGGATAACAGTGTTATACAGAGGGAATAGAGCAAAGAATAACAGTGTTATAAGGAGGGAATAGAGCAAAGGATAACAGCGTTATACAGAGGGAATAGAGCACAGGATAACAGTGTTATACAGAGGGAATAGAGCACAGGATAACAGTGTTATACAGAGGGAATAGAGGAAAGGATAACAGTGTTATACAGAGGGAATAGAGCACAGGATAACAGCGTTATACAGAGGGAATAGAGGAAAGGATAACAGCGTTATAAGGAGGGAATAGAGCACAGGATAACAGTGTTATACAGAGGGAATAGAGCAAAGGAAAACAGCGTTATACAGAGGGAATAGAGCACAGGATAACAGCGTTATACAGAGGGAATAGAGCACAGGATAACAGCGTTACATAGAGGGAATAGAGCACAGGATAACAGTGTTATACAGAGGGAATAGAGCACAGGATAACAGCGTTATACAGAGGGAATAGAGCAAAGGATAACAGTGTTATACAGAGGGAATAGAGCAAAGAATAACAGTGTTATAAGGAGGGAATAGAGCAAAGGATAACAGCGTTATACAGAGGGAATAGAGCACAGGATAACAGTGTTATACAGAGGGAATAGAGCACAGGATAACAGTGTTATATGGATGGAATAGAGCACAGGATAACAGCGTTATACAGAGGGAATAGAGCACAGGATAACAGTGTTATATGGATGGAATAAAGCACAGGATAACAGCGTTATACAGAGGGAATAGAGCACAGGATAACAGCGTTATACAGAGGGAATAGAGCACAGGATAACAGCGTTATACAGAGGGAATAGAGCAACGGATAACAGCGTTATACAGAGGGAATAGAGCACAGGATAACAGTGTTATACAGAGGGAATAGAGCACAGGATAACAGCGTTATACAGAGGGAATAGAGCACAGGATAACAGCGTTATACAGAGGGAATAGAGCAACGGATAACAGCGTTATACAGAGGGAATAGAGCACAGGATAACAGTGTTATACAGTGGGAATAGAGCACAGGATAACAGCGTTATAAGGAGGGAATAGAGCACAGGATAACAGTGTTATAAGGAGGGGAATAGAGCACAGGATAACAGCATTATACAGAGGGAATAGAGCACAGGATAACAGCGTTATACGGAGGGAATAGAGCAACGGATAACAGTGTTATACAGAGGGAATAGAGCACAGGATAACAGCGTTATACAGAGGGAATAGAGCACAGGATAACAGTGTTATATGGAGGGAATAGAGCAAAGAATAACAGCGTTATACAGAGGGAATAGAGCACAGGATAACAGTGTTATACAGAGGGAATAGAGCACAGGATAACAGTGTTATACAGAGGGAATAGAGCACAGGATAACAGCGTTATACGGAGGGAATAGAGCAACGGATAACAGCGTTATACAGAGGGAATAGAGCAAAGGATAACAGCGTTATACAGAGGGAATAGAGCACAGGATAACAGCGTTATACAGAGGGAATAGAGCACAGGATAACAGTGTTATATGGAGGGAATAGAGCAAAGGATAACAGCGTTATACAGAGGGAATAGAGCACAGGATAACAGCGTTATAAGGAGGGAATAGAGCAAAGGATAACAGTGTTATAAGGAGGGGAATAGAGCACAGGATAACAGCGTTATACAGAGGGAATAGAGCACAGGATAACAGCGTTATACAGAGGGAATAGAGCACAGGATAGCAGCGTTATATAGAGGGAATAGAGCAAAGGATAAAAGCGTTATACAGGGGGGGAATAGAGCACAGGATAACAGCGTTATACAGAGAGAATAGAGCAAAGGATAACAGTGTTATACAGAGGGAATAGAGCACAGGATAACAGCGTTATACAGAGGGAATAGAGCAAAGGATAACAGTGTTATACAGAGGGAATAGAGCACAGGATAACAGCGTTATACAGAGGGAATAGAGCAAAGGATAACAGCGTTATACAGAGGGAATAGAGCACAGGATAACAGTGTTATACAGAGGGAATAGAGCACAGGATAACAGTGTTATACAGAGGGAATAGAGCACAGGATAACAGTGTTATACAGAGGGAATAGAGCACAGGATAACATAGTGAGGAAGGCTTCTGAGCATGCTGCTTTGTTGGCCGTAACATATTAATCACAGTGAGTTCATCAGCAACGTTACCTCAGAATAACCCTCCCAGCATTACAAAGACGATACGATGTTGCAGATACAGCCTGCCAGGGACTTGTTTACATCAGCTGTCTCAAAAGGGAGGGGGGAGGAGGGGGAGATGGAGAGACAAGTTCAAACACAGATTTTTGCGTCTTCAGCAGAAAGTAGCAGCTGAGAACTGGGGGAAGGAGCCTGAATACATATTAACAAGTATGGAAGGAATTGTTGTTCTCATCATGGGCAGCAACATGTGTAAACTTATGTGTGAGTGGAGTACCCCTTTAACCTTTTCTTTGCATGGTTTAAACACTAGGTCCCCTTCCCCTTAGTGTTTATACTGCCCGGTATCTGCCTCATGTCACACATATAAGCCGCTGCCGTATGGAGACTATACTGGGGCGGGCGACATCGCGCAGTTCTGTGATTCCTAATTGATATTTTTCGTTTCCAGTGTCCAGAAATCTGAATATTTAATTCAAACAAACCATAAAATCTCTCTCATTAGTGTCCAATAGATGTAATGAATCACAACACGCTGCAGAACACAACGGCCAATGCTGACGGAACGCGGTAACTGGGAAGTTTTCCTGCATATTAGTGGAAGACATTAAAGCTTTTTTCTTTTTCTGTCAAAACAAGATTTAATTAATGTAATGTTAGTGAGAATGCGAGAGTGCGACAATGCTAAGTAGTTATCCTCCTGTGTATTCCGGCTGCATTGTATGAGACGGGAGGCGGCTGAGGCTCTTACATGGCTGTCAGGGACTTGTGACGTCATAGAGGAGGCGTCGGCCTCACCAGAAGCTGCGCCGCTCCCTCTGCCACTACACGTCTCTATGCCGCTATTCACAAGAGATCCGATTCAAACCGGTTTCAGGTTTATTAAGATGAAAAATAAAGAAATAGATTTCAGTAGAAGTGAAGACAATGGTTTTATATGGTGAGAAGCAGCTGCCGCCCCAGAACCTGCTCATTACTCCGCCGGCAGTCTCGCCTCTAGTTTCATCTACTTAAAGGGGCTGTTCAGGCAAAACTAACTTGTCCCCTATCCAAGGACTAAGGGTCCTATTACACCAACAGATTATCGCTGATTTTTTGAGCCAAAACCAGGAGCGGATTATAAACAGAGAACATGTAATAAAGGAAAGACTGAGATTTCTCCTCTTTTCAAATCCATTCCTGGCTTTGGCTCAAAAAATCTGTCAGATAATCTGTTGGTGTAATAGGGGCGGGGGTCCGACCTGTGCACCCCACATCTGTGTATTGGCCCCCAGCTCCTTTCTTATGGATACAGTTGTGGATACAGCACGTGACCTGCAGCTCTATTCATTTCTATGGAGCCGCTGGGGAGAGGTAAGTACAGCTCTCGGCTTGTTTAGGCAGCTCCATAGGAATGAACAGAGCTAAGGGTCATGTGCCGCCCCCCCGGATGTCACTAAGGAGAAGGGGGGTGCAGAGATGGGGGAGGTCGGACCCACCATGATCTCTTACTTCTCCTGTATCCTGTGGTTTGGGGACTAGTTAGTTTCGCCCGGACAACCCCTTTATCTTTGCCAGGACTGAGGGGGTCAGAATAGGCCAATATTGTCTGCTGCTAACGCTCCGGCTTCTGCCATAACCACAATGCTGAAACTATGAAGAAACAACAAAGAAACAATGACGAAACATAAGAAGCTGCAGATGGTCCTGGGGGACCGGATCTCTCTCTCTCTCTCTCTCTCTCTCTACACCTCCATCATCCCTCCACACACCACCATCATCTCTCCACACACCATCATCTCTCCACACACCACCATCATCTCTCCACACACCACCACCATCTCTCCACACATCATCATCTCTCCACACACCACCATCATCTCTCCACACACCACCATCTCTCCACACACCACCATCATCCCTCCACACACCACCATCATCCCTCCACACACCACCATCATCTCTCCACACACCATCATCTCTCCACACACCACCATCATCTCTCCACACACCACCATCATCTCTCCACACATCATCATCTCTCCACACACCACCATCATCTCTCCACACACCACCATCTCTCCACACACCACCATCATCCCTCCACACACCACCATCATCCCTCCACACACCACCATCATCTCTCCACACACCATCATCTCTCCACACACCACCATCATCTCTCCACACACCACCATCATCTCTCCACACACCATCATCTCCCCACACACCACCATCATCTCCCCACACACCACCATCATCTCTCCACACACCATCATCTCCCCACACACCACCATCATCTCTCCACACACCACCATCACCTCTCCACACACCACCATCACCTCTCCACACACCATCATCTCTCCCCACACACCACCATCATCTCTCCACACACACCACCATCATCTCTCCACACACACACCATCATCCCTCCACACACCACCATCATCCCTCCACACACCACCATCTCTCCACACACCACCATCATCCCTCCACACACCACCATCATCCCTCCACACACCACCATCTCTCCACACACCACCATCATCTCTCCACACACCACCATCATCCCTCCACACACCACCATCTCTCCACACACCACCATCATCTCTCCACACACCACCATCATCTCTCCACACACCACCATCATCCCTCCACACACCACCATCTCTCCACACACCACCATCATCTCTCCACACACCACCATCATCTCTCCACACACCACCATCTCTCCACACACCACCATCATCTCTCCACACACCACCATCATCTCTCCACACACCACCATCATCTCTCCACACACCACCATCATCTCTCCACACACCACCATCTCTCCACACACCACCATCTCTCCACACACACCGCCACCATCTCTCCACACACACCACCATCATCTCTCCACACACCATCACCATCTCTCCACACACACCGCCATCATCTCTCCACACACCACCATCATCTCTCCACACACACCATCATCTCTCCACACACCACCACCATCTCTATACACACCACCATCATCTCTCCATACACCACCGCCATCTCTCCACACACACCATCATCTCTCCACACACCACCATCATCTCTCCACACACCATCATCCCTCCACACACCACCATCATCCCTCCACACACCACCATCATCCCTCCACACACCACCATCATCCCTCCACACACCACCATCATCTCTCCACACACCACCATCATCTCTCCACACACACCATCATCTCTCCACACACCACCATCATCTCTCCACACACCATCATCCCTCCACACACCACCATCATCCCTCCACACACCACCATCATCCCTCCACACACCACCATCATCTCTCCACACACCACCATCATCTCTCCACACACCACCACCATCTCTCCATACACCTGTCAGGACTGGCAGGCGTAGACAAGACAAGAGACAGTGACCCTAGATCTGAACCCACCCACTGTCACCTGCCTACTTGCCTCGGTCGACCCTAAATGGTCGCGGACAACCACGGAGTCGGTCCCTACACTGCGTAGGTGAATACACAAAACGTAGACAGACAAACAAAACACAATGGAGGATAGTCAACTAGCAGGGTCAAAACCAAACAGACAACGCAGTACAAAATCAGAAGGAGAGCGGATAGTCAAATGTCAAGCAAGAGGTCAGAACACGGGCAGAGCAATAGCAAGGGGATTAGGACAGGGAACGCTGGGAAAGGAGTAGGGGAGCTGGGACTAGTGACAACTAATAGCCAGCAGGGAACTGAGGATCTGACTGCTTTTTATCCAGGGTAAGAGCTTAGGTCCAGCAGCTGATTGGAGCAGCCCTGATTCCAGCACCAAGCTCAGCTGAACAGACCTAGCAGTGCAGTAACCCCTGCACTGCCAGAAGTCTCACAGGCAAGGCAGGTGTGGCTGAAGTAAAACACAGTTCAGACACAATTCATATGAAAACACAGACAAAAATTCAGCACTTCCTCGGCCGCCTGGCACAGACCGAGGAGCGCAAAGTCACATTCCTAACAGTACCCCCCCTCTTATGAGGGGCCTCCGGACCCTCTTTCAAAGGACTCGGCTTAGAGGGATTGCGAGCATGGAACTGGCGTATGAGGCGAGGAGCATGAATATCTTTGCTCGCCACCCAAGTTCGCTCTTCTGGGCCGAACCCCTTCCAATGGATGAGGTATTGGACAGAGTTCTGCACCCGACGAGAGTCCAGAATCTTTTCCACTTCAAACTCAAGATCCCCCTGAACGATCAGAGGGGCAGGGGGAGTAGATGGCAACACCGGAGTAACATACATCTTTAATAAAGATTTGTGAAACACATTATGAATGCGCATGGTTCTTGGCAGTTGTAACCTGAAAGAAACAGGGTTAATGATTTCAGTAATGGCATATGGACCAATATATTTAGGTGCTAGCTTTCCGGACGGAACCCTAAGCTTCAAGTTTTTGGTGGAAAGCCACACTTTGTCACCCACACAATACTCTGGGCCAGATATGCGTCTTTTGTTGGCTTGTCTTTTAGAAGATTCTTGGGCTTTAACCAAGCTCTCAAGAGCTCGAGCCCAGACTGTGCACAGTCTACTATAGGTCTTTTCAGCGGACGGGTTAACAGATTCAGAAGCATGCGCAGATGAATACCTTGGATGAAAACCATAATTACAGAAAAACGGCGACATTTTGATAGATTGATTTTCCCTATTATTGAGGGCAAATTCTGCCAAGGACAAATACTCCTTCCATTTGTCCTGGGCACCAGAAACAAAGCATCTGAGAAATTGTTCCAATGACTGGTTCACTCTTTCAGTTTGCCCATTGCTCTGAGGGTGAAAGGCAGATGAAAATGATAGTAAAGTGCCCAATCGACCACAGAACTCCCTCCAGAACTTAGACACAAACTGCACCCCTCTATCAGATACAATGTTCTCTGGCACCCCATGTAGCCGTAGAATATGATTGATAAACAAAGATGCTAAAGTACGTGAATTAGGGAGTTTCTTAAGGGGAATGAGATGGCACATTTTGGAGAATCTATCAACAACAACCCAGATGACAGTCTTTCCTTTTGATGGCGGCAAGTCAGTGATGAAGTCCATTGAAAGGTGAGTCCAAGGTCTCTCAGGTAAAGGTAGAGGATGTAAAAGACCTTCGGGTAATCTGCGAGGGATCTTGGACCTGGCACAGACCTCACAGGCCTCAACAAACAGTTTAACATCTCTGGCCCAAGTAGGCCACCAATAACAACGTGAGAGCAAATACTTTGTGCCAGCAATGCCCGGGTGACCTGCTAATACAGAACAATGGGTCTCTTCAAGAACCCTGAGTCTAAGATTAGGAGGTACAAAGAGTTTCCCATCTGGAGTATTCCTGGGTGCTAGGGACTGTGAGTTTACCACCTGAGCTGAAAGTTCAGGTTGGAGAGTGGCAATGACCACTCCTGGTGTTAAAATAGTCTCAGGTTCTTCCCTGGGGGCACTGCTGACATCAAAGCTGCGAGACAGGGCATCAGCTCGGACATTTTTAGAACCAGGACGAAAGGTAATCTCAAAATTAAACCGGGTAAAGAATAATGCCCACCTGGCTTGCCGGGGGGTAAGGCGTTTAGCCTTGTCCAGGTATAATAGGTTCTTATGGTCAGTTAAAACCTTAATCTTATGCTTAGCCCCTTCAAGAAAATGTCTCCATTCATCAAAGGCCCACTTAATGGCCAGTAGTTCTCTGTTGCCGATATCATAATTACACTCTGTTTTAGAGAATTTTCTTGAAAAGTAGGCTACAGGGCTTAAGTTAGTCAGTGTCACAGGACCCTGTGAGAGAACTGCTCCAACCCCTACCTCCGAAGCATCCACCTCAATGATAAATGGTTGCTCAGGATCAGGCTGAATAAGGATTGGAGCTTCAGAGAAACACCTCTTCAACTGTCCAAATGCCTGTACGGCTTCGGGGCTCCAGTTCACCAGATCGGCCCCTTTTCTGGTCAAATCAGTTAATGGTTTAGCAATGACAGAGAACCCCTTAATAAATTTTCTATAGTAATTGGCAAACCCCAAAAACCGTTGCAGGGCCTTGAGGTTAGTTGGGCGTTCCCATTTCTCAATAGCGGTCACTTTAAGGGGGTCCATACAAAAAGAGTTAGGGGTGATAATATAACCAAGAAAAGAGACTTTCTGGATCCCGAACTGGCACTTGGACAATTTAGCGTAGAGGTGATTCTGTCGGAGTAACTCCAATACCTTACGGACATGACAAACATGAGAGGACCAATCTGGTGAAAAAATTAAGATGTCGTCCAGGTATACTACCAGAAAATGACCAAGATATTTACGAAACACATCATTTACAAAGTGCTGAAAAACTGCCGGCGCGTTACTTTACCCAAAGGGCATGACTAGGTATTCAAAATGCCCTTCAGGGGTATTGAAGGCAGTTTTCCATTCATCCCCTTCTCTTATTCGAATCAGATTGTAGGCCCCACGAAGATCAATCTTGGAGAACCACTGAGCACCAACAATCTGATTAAACAGATCCGGAATAAGAGGAAGGGGGTGCTGATTCTTAATGGTGATCTTATTAAGTTCACGGTAATCTATGCAGGGTCTAAGTCCACCATCTTTCTTCCCCACAAAAAAGAAACCAGCACCTAATGGAGAGCAAGAGGGACGAATATGACCTTTGCGAAGACTATCCTGGATGTATTCTCGCATGGCCTCCCTCTCAGGTCTGCACAAATTAAAAATTCTCCCCTTAGGATATTTGGACCCTGGAATCAAATCAATAGCACAATCGTACGGACGGTGCGGTGGCAGAACTTCCACAGATTTTTCATCAAACACATCGGCAAAGTCAGCTACAAACTCAGGAATCTCTCCCTCCATAGTAGAGTCTGTGACATTTAATGCAATACAGTGAGAAGAACACTTAGGACCCCATTTAATCAACTCCCTAGTGGACCAATCAAATACAGGATTATGTTGTTCCAACCAGGGCAAACCCAAAATTATGTCAGTAGACAAGTTATCTATGACCAGAAAATCAAGAATCTCCTTGTGTACTGACCCAACCTGCACCTCCATAGAAGGGGTAATGTACCTGACTTTACCCTGGGCCAGGGGTGTAAAATCAGCACCAGTAATAGTCAACGGACATCTAAGCTGAAGCGGGCATATTCCCAGAGCTGACCAGAATGCAGAATTAATGAAGTTGGCCGAGGCCCCCGAATCCACATGAGCGTAACCAGAAACAGATTTGTCTCCCAAAAACAAAGAAATAGGCAACATTAATTTGTTTTTCTTTTCAAGAGGTACCTGGGCACCTGAGTGACCCCCTCGATCGTCACTCAGGCGCTGGAGTTTTTCCGGAGGTGGTTCTGGTCTGGAGGTACATTCCCTCACCCGGTGTCCGGCCTTTCCACAGTACAAGCAGAGATTATGTTGTAGGCGGTAAGCCCGTCTAATCTTGGCATCCGCAACCCCGAGTTGCATGGGTTCATCTTGCAATCGGGGAACAGAAGGACTTAACTTAGGAGTATAAACAGCAGAGGACAGGGTTTTAGAAGATTCAGGGGTGTCTTTCTCTCTGCGTCTGTCTCTGAGTCGTCTGTCCACCCGTATGGCTAATGTCATGGTCCCCTCTAAAGTATCAGGGGTAGGGTACACTACCAATAGATCTTTAAGCTGATCCGACAACCCCATCCGGAACTGGCAACGCAGAGCTGGATCGTTCCAGCCGGATGGTACACACCACTGCCGGAACTCAGCACAATATTCTTCTACAGGTCTCTTACCCTGTCTCAGAGAAGTAAGCTGATGCTCTGCTACTGCCGCCTGGTCTGGGTCATCATATAATAGCCCTAGGGCAGCAAAAAATTGATTCACGGAGGTCAACTCCATGGATCCAGGGGACAATGAAAAAGCCCACTCCTGAGGAGGACCCTGCAAGAGGGACATAATAATGCCCACCCTTTGGTCCTCGCCCCCAGAGGAGCAGGGGCGCAAACGAAAAAACAACTTGCATCCCTCTCTAAATGTTCGGAAACTCTTCCTGTCTCCCTTAAACTTTTCAGGGAGCTGCACAGGAGGTTCCAGAGGTAGAGGGGTGGTCATGGTCACCTGTAGTGGTGCAGTCTCTTGCTCCTGGACGCGCTCAGCAAGGTTCTGAACCAGCGTGTTCAGACCTTGCATCTGGTTAACCAGAGCCTCCATGGCGTCCATGATGCAAGGTGACTGCAAAAAAAAATTTTTTTTTTTTTTTTTTTTTTTTAGGGCTGGCTATTCTGTCAGGACTGGCAGGCGTAGACAAGACAAGAGACAGTGACCCTAGATCTGAACCCACCCACTGTCACCTGCCTACTTGCCTCGGTCGACCCTAAACGGTCGCGGACAACCACGGAGTCGGTCCCTACACTGCGTAGGTGAATACACAAAACGTAGACAGACAAACAAAACACAATGGAGGATAGTCAACCAGCAGGGTCAAAACCAAACAGACAACGCAGTACAAAATCAGAAGGAGAGCGGATAGTCAAATGTCAAGCAAGAGGTCAGAACACGGGTAGAGCAATAGCAAGGGGATTAGGACAGGGAACGCTGGGAAAGGAGTAGGGGAGCTGGGACTAGTGACAACTAATAACCAGCGGGGAACTGAGGATCTGACTGCTTTTTATCCAGGAAAAAAGACCAGGTCCAGCAGCTGATTGGAGCAGCCCTGATTCCAGCACCAAGCTCAGCTGAACAGACCTAGCAGTGCAGTAACCCCTGCACTGCCAGAAGTCTCACAGGCAAGGCAGGTGTGGCTGAAGTAAAACACAGTTCAGACACAATTCATATGAAAACACAGACAAAAATTCAGCGCTTCCTCGGCCGCCTGGCACAGACCGAGGAGCGCAAAGTCACATTCCTAACAACACCACCACCATCTCTCCACACACCACCATCTCTCCACACACACCACCATCTCTCCACACACACCACCATCTCTCCACACACCACCATCTCTCCGCACACCACCATCATCTCTCCACACACACCACCATCTCTCCACACACCACCATCTCTCCACACACACCACCATCTCTCCACACACCACCATCTCTCCACACACCACCATCATCTCTCCACACACACCACCATCTCTCCACACACCACCATCTCTCCACACACACCACCATCTCTCCACACACCACCATCTCTCCGCACACCACCATCATCTCTCCACACACACCACCATCTCTCCACACACCACCATCTCTCCACACACCACCATCATCTCTCCACACACCACCATCTCTTCACACACCACCATCTCTCCACACACCACCACCATCTCTCCACACACCACCATCTCTCCACACACCACCATCTCTCCACACACCACCACCATCTCTCCACACACCACCATCTCTCCCCACACACCACCATCTCTCCACACACCACCACCATCTCTCCACACACCACCGCCATCTCTCCACACACCACCACCATCTCTCCACACACCACAACCATCTCTCCACACACCACCATCTCTCCACACACCACCATCTCTCCACACACCACCATCATCTCTCCACACACCACCATCATCTCTCCACACACCACCATCATCTCTCCACACACCACCACCATCATCTCTCCACACACCACCATCTCTCCACACACCACCATCTCTCCACACACCGCCATCTCTCCACACACCACAACCATCTCTCCACACACCACCATCTCTCCACACACCACCATCTCTCCACACACCACCATCTCCCCACACACCACCATCTCTCCACACACACCACCACCATCTCTCCACACACCACAACCATCTCTCCACACACCACCATCTCTCCACACACCACCATCTCTCCACACACCACCATCTCCCCACACACCACCATCTCTCCACACACCACCACCATCTCTTCACACACCACCACCATCTCTCCACACACCACCATCATCTCTCCACACACCACCATCTCTCCACACACCACATCTCCCCACACACCACCATCTCTCCACACACCACCACCATCTCTCCACACACCGCCATCATCATCTCTCCACACACCGCCATCATCATCTCTCCACACACCATCATCATCTCTCCACACCACCATCTCTCCACACACCACCATCATCTCTCCACACACCACCATCATCTCTCCACACACCACCATCATCTCTCCACACACCACCACCATCTCTCCACACACACCACCATCATCTCTCCACACACCATCATCATCTCTCCACACACCACATCTCTCCACACACCACCATCATCTCTCCACACACCACCATCTCTCCACACACCACCACCATCTCTCCACACACAACCACCATCTCTCCACACACCACGATCATCTCTCCACACACCACCATCATCTCTCCACACACCACCAGTCTCTCTCCACACACCACCACCATCTCTCCACACACCACCATCTCCCCACACACCACCATCATCTCTCTACACACCACCATCCCTCCACACACCACCACCATCTCTCCACACACACTATCTCTCCACACACCACCACCATCTCTCCACACACCACCATCATCTCTCCACACACCACCATCTCTCCATACACCACCACCATCTCTCCACACACCACCATCATCTCTCCACACACCACCATCTCTCCATACACCACCACCATCTCTCCACACCACCATCATCTCTCCACACACCACCATCATCTCTCCACACACCACCATCTCTCCACACACCACCATCATCTCTCCACACATCACCATCTCTCCACACACCACCATCATCTCTCCACACACCATCATCATCTCTCCACACACCACATCTCTCCACACACCACCATCATCTCTCCACACACCACCATCTCTCCACACACCACCATCATCTCTCCACACACAACCATCTCTCCACACACCACCACCATCTCTCCACACACAACCATCATCTCTCCACACACCACATCTCTCCACACACCACCATCATCTCTCCACACACCACCATCTCTCCACACACCACCATCTGTCCACACACCACCATCATCTCTCCACACACCACCATCTCTCCATACACCACCACCATCTCTCCACACACCACCATCATCTCCACACACCACCATCTCTCCATACACCACAACCATCTCTCCACACACCACCATCATCTCTCCACACACCACCATCTCTCCACACACCACCATCATCTCTCCACACACCACCACCATCTCTCCACACACCACCATCTCTCCACACACCACCATCTCTCCACACACCACCATCTCTCCACACACACCACCATCTCTCCACACACCATCATCTCTCCACACACCACCACCATCTCTCCCCGACCACCATCTCTCCACACACCATCATCTCTCCACACACCACCATCTCTCCATACACCACCACCATCTCTCCACACACCACCATCTCTCCACACACACCACCATCTCTCCACACACCACCACCATCTCTCCATACACCACCACCATCTCTCCATACACCACCACCATCTCTCCACACACCACCATCTCTCCACACACCACCATCATCTCTCCACACACACCACCATCTCTCCACACACCACCATCTCTCCGCACACCACCATCATCTCTCCACACACACCACCATCTCTCCACACACCACCATCTCTCCACACACCACCACCATCTCTCCACACACCATCATCTCTCCACACACCACCATCATCTCTCCACACACCATCATCATCTCTCCACACACCACATCTCTCCACACACCACCATCATCTCTCCACACACCACCATCATCTCTCCACACACCACCATCATCTCTCCACACACCATAGTCTCTCCACACACCACCATCATCTCTCCACACACCACCATCCCTCCACACACCACCATCATCTCTCCACACACCACCATCTCTCCACACACCACCATCATCTCTCCACACACCACCATCTCTCCACACACCACCATCATCTCTCCACACACCACCATCTCCCCACACACCACCATCTCTCCACACACCACCACCATCTCTCCACACACCATCATCTCTCCACACACCATCATCTCTCCACACACCACCACCATCTCTCCACACACCACCACCATCTCTCCACACACCACCACCATCTCTCCACACACCACCATCTCTCCCCGACCACCATCTCTCTCCGACCACCATCTCTCCCCGACCACCATCTCTCCACACATTTTTATTGCTGCTCGTTCGCAAATTGTTCGCATGGAATAAGAAGTCGTTCGCAGTATCGATTACAGGACGACTGCAAGAACGATCATAAGTAACAATCATCGCTCTGTGTAATTGGGTGAACGATTTCAGGTCGTTTGAGATTGTTTATCGTTGACGGTTATCTGAACGATAATCGTCCGGTGGAATAGGGCCCCTAGAAGCCATGCTCTCTGCCCGACCTCCTGTGGTCCAGCTCTACAGGTCTGGTGAAGATCTGCTGCTGCCCGAGAAGCTGCCACTCCACCATCTCCAAGGAAACAGGAACTTCCTCTATAAGATTAGTTCTTAAAAAACGGCTTTCCCCAAATGTTCCGGATTGGTTGGAATGGGTTAATATCTTGAAATATAGAAGATCCACAAACCAGTTTCCCTCACATTATAGAGAGGAAAACCTGTGGTTGGTGAGAACTTTCCAGAATGACTAAGCCCTGACATGTGACAGGTTACTCAGCGGTGGCAAACATCACACAGCACAAGCGCAGGGTTAACCCTTTCAGTACCTTCACCTTCAGCTGAGCTACGTGCATAGAAGTAGTGAGACCCCAAGTGGTGGGAGCAATGAAGTGCAGGCCTTCAGCCCAGAGCATGGCTAATACTGATCCCTGAGGACAGGTGTGCAGAACCTGGAGCGGCCTCTCGGGGACGCTACACGTACACATAGCAATACCAGACATGGCTGCTGCATGACATCCTGCAATACAGAAGATTCATCCATAGGTTTGTTGGCCTGACAGCCCGGTCCTGCCGATAGCCCCAGTGAGGACCTCTCCCCACACGGGGTTAAGCTTGGTGGCCGGATTCTCTCTCTATCTACTGTATATAATAATGGCCGACTGTCATCCGTAGTCAGTGCTGATCTAACTATAAATAATAAAGTGGTGACCATTTCTTGCCTCGTCTCATTGTTGCCGTAACCTTGGCCGTCTTCTAATCCAGAGGGGATTCTTATTTATTACTCACGTCCAATTACGGATTTTCATTAGTGTTTGGCCCATAAAGGAGATGGCGGCTTGGCTGGATTTGCTGGGGTATTACATGAGCCGCTCCTTATTAGTATTCCAGCGGGAGAATTCCCTCAGCTCATCCAGGATTTAATGGACACCATAATGTATTCAATAAGGGAAATTGTATTTTTACTCAACTCCAAAGATTAAGTGTAAAATTGTCCGACTGGTTACGGTTACCTGTGAAGTGACGGACAGCAGGGGCCCCTAAATGTGTCCACAAATGACCGTGCAGAATGGGAATGAGTACCCCATCTGTACAGACGCGCACTCACCTTTATATCATGGTCATTCTTATTTTATACAACCATGATAACCCCCCCCCCCCCAGCAGTGACCACCTGCCTCAGCCTGTGGTGTCCCACTGTTAGTGTTCTATGCACCTGTCAAAAAGCTTTTCTCTCAGGTTAAGTGGTGGATGAAGTATTGAGTTTCCCCACTACGTCTCAGTATTCCTTATGTACTTATTTCTATGCACAGCTGAAGAAGGTCATGGGTTAATGTTTATGTGTGTACCATGTGTTCTGTGCTAAGCAATAGGAGGTGCTCTTTTCTTATCCTCTATCTTCTTTCTTTTGCACACACTCATCCCCACCACTCGTAGGCAGGCACACAAAAGGCCCCTGTGGGAGTTTCACTCGGGGAGGACGTACAGGGCAGTCCTACTTAGATTCTCAGTGAGAGAGGACACAAAAGACAACCGGTCCTGCGGAAGTTAAGCCAGGGTCTAGCTGATGTCAGGACCCCTGTCAGGAACAAGTCAGTTGATTCTTGCCACGAGTGTGAACAGCAGGGCAGTATCCTAAAAAGATGCTAACTAGCCTCAGTAGGACAAAGCAACCAGTATACAAAGGTCTATGTATCCTACTAGACCCAGATAACCACAGCTGGGGCTCATACTACCCTACTGGGACTAATTCTACACTACCAGAGGTCAGAAGGTGGTAAGACGGTGGTAAGTGTCTAAACGTGAATACAAGTATCACTTCAATCAAGACATCTCTCAAGGTTCTGGCAGAGTACAAGGCTACATTGGGTTAGGGCTCCTCTGGCAAACTCCTCTCCTCTACTCTCTATTCTCTACTCTACAAGCACTGCTGCAACTCTTCTCAAGCACCCACCTCCAGCACTGAGGTCAAGTACTCAAATGTGTGTAAAGATTATCCTCTATGAAAACGTGTACTGTAACCTGCAAAGTTTTACAGTAAAGCTGTTATATTTTCATACTAACGAATGGGACTCTGTCATCTTCTGTCTGCACCTATACACACTAGCTGTACACATTAGGTTATTTTCCCCCTGACGGGGAACAACCTGGCAGGTCACCGACCATTTGGGGATTACAGCAGGTACCAGCATCCCACCTGTGTGCAGGACAAGCACTGGCATCACGACACTAACACCTCCGACTGAGCTGACAACCACCATTACCTACATCACAGGCCTCCGGTTCTTCTTCTCAAGACTAAAACCAGGAAGTGCTGCGTTACAGGACCAGACTATACTGGGGATGTGAGTGGGACAAGTGAGCAGCGGCAGATTATAATGTGGGCGGTTTGGGCGGCCGCCCGGGGCCCGAGGCTCTGGGGGGGCCCATGCCACGCCGCCCACATTATAATGCCGCCCGGGAGGCCCCCTTCCCCCCGCCACTGCACTCTTGAGACCGCAAGCATTGATTCGCTTGCGGTCACAAGAGTCTCCGGCTGCCTCCGGCTGATGCACTGCTGCCAGGGGTGTCCCGTCCTCTCCCCGGCAGCGCACGCATCACACAGCTCCTAGTGCCGCCTGGGGCCCTGACTTCTGGTACTGGGAGCGCACGTACCGGAAGTCAGGGCCCAGGCGGCACTAGGAGCTGTGTGATGCGCGCGCTGCCGGGGAGAGGACGGGACACCCCTGGCAGCCGCGCATCAGCCGGAGACTGCAGAAGGAGAGAGGATCGACGGGGGAACGCAGGGTAGGTTATATTTTGTTATTTTTGTGTTATTTAATGACTGGGGGGGCATCTATAAAGGGGAGAAGAGGGGGGCCATCTATAAGGGAGGGGGGAGAGGGGGACCATCTATAAAGGGGGGAAAGAGGGGGACCATCTAACATAGTAACATAGTAACATAGTAAATAAGGTTGAAAGAAGACAAGAGTCCATCAGGTTCAACCTAGGAAAATCCTACTGTGTTGATCCAGGAAGGCGAAAAACCCCTATGGGGCAGAAGACAAACGCCCCACCACAGGGAGAAAATCCCCCCCCCCCCCCCCTCCCCCGACTGCAATGGCAACCAGAACAATCCCTGGATCAGTGTATCACCAGAAATCTAATGCCCATAACTTGTAATATTATATTGTTCAAGAAAAGCATCCGGGCCTCCCTTGTACTTATATAATGAATCAGCCATGACAACATCATGTGGCAGAGAGTCCCACAGTCTTACCGCTCGTACAGTAAAGAACCCGCGTCGATGCTGATGATGAAACCTTCTTTCCTCTAGACGTAGAGGATGCCCCCTTGTCATTGTTACAGACCTAGGAGTAAGGAGACCCCTACAAAGATCTCTGTACTGTCCATTCATATATTTGTACATTGTGATCAGATCGCCCCTAAGACGTCTTTTTTCTAGCGTAAATAACCCCAAGCTTGATAACCTGTCCTGGTCCTGTAACCCACCCATTCCCTTAATGACCTTTGTGGCCCTCCTCTGCACCCGCTCCAGTTCACCTGTGTCCTTCTTGTATACCGGTGCCCAAAACTGTACACAGTATATACCATGTGTGGTCTGATTAGTGATTTATAAAGAGGCAAAACTATGTTCTCATCTTTAGCATCTATACCTCTTTTGATGCACCCCATTATTTTATTAGCCTTGGCAGCTGCTGCCTGGCACTGATCACTATAGATGAGGTTACTGTCCACCAATACCCCCAGGTACTTTTCGGAAGTAGTTTTACCCAGTGTTTTATTATTTAGCACATAACTGTACTTATTATTTCTATGGCCCAAATGCATAACCTTACATTTATCCACATTAAACTTCATTTGCCATTTCTCCGCCCAAGCCTCTAGCTTCTCCAAATCCCTCTGTAATATGATATTATCCTCCTCTGTACTGATTACTTTACCCAGTTTAGTATCATCTGCAAAAATGGAGATTCTGCTCTGTAGTCCCTCTACAAGATCATTAATAAAAATGTTAAAAAGAAGTGGACCCAACACTGACCCCTGTGGTACCCCACTAGTAACTGTGACCCAACACTGACCCCTGTGGTACCCCACTAGTAACTGTGACCCAACACTGACCCCTGTGGTACCCCACTAGTAACTAAAACCCAATCTGAATATGTTCCATCAATGACCACCCTCTGTTTTCTATCACACAACCAGTTACTTACCCATTTGCATACGTTTTCCCCGAGTCCCAGTATCCTCATTTTGTAGACCAACCTTTCATGCGGCACAGTATCAAATACTATAGAAACGTCCAGATACACAACGTCCACAGCCTCCCCCAGGTCCAGTCTATATACACATATACAGCCTCCCCCAGGTCCAGTCTATATACACAACATCCACAGCCTCCCCCAGGTCCAGTCTATATACACATATACAGCCTCCCCCAGGTCCAGTCTATATACACAACATCCACAGCCTCCCCCAGGTCCAGTCTATATACACAACATCCACAGCCTCCCCCAGGTCCTGTCTATATACACATATACAGCCTCCCCCAGGTCCAGTCTATAACTTACCTCTTCATAGAAGCCGATCAGATTAGTCTGACAGGACCGATCCCTCATAAATCCATGCTGGTGCTGCGTCATAAGATTATTTTCATTAAGATACACCAGTATAGCATCTCTTATATATTATACCCCAGTATACATCTCTTATATATTATACCCCAGTATAGCATCTCTTACAATCCCCTCAAATACGTTACCTACTATAGATGTTAGACTTACAGGCCTGTAGTTTCCAGGATCACTCCTTGACCCCTTCTTGAATATTGGTACCACATTAGCTATGCGCCAGTCCTGTGGAACAATCCCTGTCATTTTATGACTCTTAAAATATTAGGAATAACGGTCTGTCTAACATAGTACTTATCCTGCAGTACTCTAGGATGGATACCTTCTGGGCCCGGTGACTTATGGATTTTACTGTTTTTAAGGCGTCTCCCCACTTCTTGTTGTGTTAGGCAGGTGAGATTTATGGGAGGATTTATATTATCCCTAGTAATGTCCTCTGTTATGGGATTCTCCTCTGCATCTATAAAGGGGGGAAAGAGGGGGACCATCTATAAGGGGGAAAGAGGGGGACCATCTATAAAGGGGGAAAGAGGGGGACCATCTATAAAGGGGGAAAGAGGGGGACCATCTATAGAGGGGGAAAGAGGGGGGCCATCTATAAGGGGGGAAAGAGGGAAGAGGGGGACCATCTATAGAGGGGGGAAAGAGGGGGACCATCTATAGAGGGGGGAAAGAGGGGGACCATCTATAGGGGGGGGAGAGGGAAGAGGGGGACCATCTATAAGGGGGGGGGGAGAGGGGGACCATCTATAAGGGAGGGGGAGAGGGGGACCATCTATTAGGGAGGGGGAGAGGGGGACCATCTATAAGGGAGGGGGGAGAGGGGGACCATCTATAAGGGGGGGAGAGGGGGATAATCTATAAGGGAGGGGGGAGAGGGGGACCATCTATAAAGGGGGACTATCTCCTATAGGATTAGCACCCTCCTCTCCTGACATCCTCTGTGCTTCTGGGACCTTCCCTATAGATCAGCACCCTCCTCTCCTGACATCCTCTGTGCTGCTGGGCACTGCGACCTCCCCTATAAGACCAGCACCCTCCTCTCCTGACATCCTCTGTGCTGCTCGGACCTCTCCTATAGATCAGCACCCTCCTCTCCTGACATCCTCTGTGCTGCTGTGATCTTGGGGCAACATCAGGGGACCAGGTGAGGTGGCAATATGTTTATTGGGGGCAGTGGAGGTGGGGTGGGCAATGCTTACTGGGGGTAGCAGCAAGGGACCAAACATTATGTTTATTGGGGCCAGCAGGGAGGGGAGGCAGGCAGTGTTTATTGGGGGCAGTGGTGGGGGGTGGGGCGCAGTAGCAGATTATAATGTGGGCGAATTGACTGGGGGGGGGCAGGTTGGGTGGACAGCCCGGGGCCCAGGGTACATTTAATCCGCCACTGCAAGTGAGTACACCTTTTTTTTTGGGGGGGGGGGGGGGGGGGGGGGGGGGTTCTAGCCAGATATTCCTACCCCTTTAAAATGCGGTTTCATGGGGTGGGGGAAAGAGGGGCTTTGTTCCCTTTTTAGCCACTGTGTCCTTGCAGATTGGTAAAGGGGTGATTAGAGATTGGAGATACCTCCCAAGGGCCGCCTGGAAAATATGACTACAGCTATGGCGGCATCCATGTACATAGGAGACGTGTATGAGAAATGGGAGAGCATAGGCGGCATTGTCATTTAGCCAGTCCATTCCGGGCAGAGCCCACCTGTAAGTGTTACCCAGCTTTATTAGGGGGCTCTTACATTCTGCTGGTGCTCGTATTAATAATAAATGTGCGATGCCCGGACCCGTGGGGGTCACTTCGCAGTGCAGGTGTTGTGAGCGGGCAGGAACCGCGGCAGCTGCAGGGTATAGGATTGTCACAGTACAGGGCCTGAGGATGGCACAGCTGTAGGCCGGTCTGCGGATACTGCGGTATACTTACTACTGGGCATGTGATTCTTCGCTGTACCTAGTCAGGGCACCAGTAACCAGGACACCAATGCCAGGGCTCAGTAACAGCGGTGGTTACACTTTTATTGTAACTGAGGTAACTGGTAGCAACAGTCTCGTCCGGATGCAACCGGGTATATAGCAGACTTATATAGACAGAGCTAAGGTGGTGCTGCATAGGCGTGCCGGATGATGGGAGTAGTAGTGAGAGAAGAATAGAGATGCTGGGTGGATTTAGAGTACTTGCGATATGAATCTTGACTTGATGAGGAGATGAATAACAGGAACGACACCCAGATGAGAAGATACTCCAGGCACCTGAGCAGATGGACAGCCAGGATCTGTTACAGCAGAACACCAGCCTCTCTTCTGAAGGTGAAGAGAGACACACACACAACTTGTCTCCTGAAGGTGGAGGACAAGACTGCGGTAGAACAGGAAGTCACATGGTACTCCTGGCCAAAGCTCGACGGCCATTGGAGGAACCATGGTTACAGGGCATGGTCACGTGATCCCCAGCCTTTGCATACCACAGCACAGAGGTAAACACATGTACAATATACATGAACCTGAGAGTAATAGGGACTATATAGTCACAGCTGCAGTGCAAATAGTTCCCAGAACAGGCATGGCTGTAATAGGAAAAATAACCTGACAGTGAGAAACAGACAGCCTGTTCTGGGACACTGCAAATGCAGGTGACATCTCTGCCTCCCAACATGCACCTGGCCACCGGGTCATCAATTTTTTAGAGGGTCACAACTGCCTCTTATCCACAATTATGAGGGTCACAACCGTCTCTTATCCACAATAATATAGAGGTTTACGACTGCCCTGGGTGGTTACAGATGTGTTACTACTTGATTGGGCATTACTTAAAGTGTTCCTATTATTATTGACAGCTTTGTGGACACATGACAGGGCCCTGTATACAGTGTTGTTGGGGTCTCGGTAGCACGTGGCCCTTCTCCACTGTCAGTCATTCTGTCTATAATGTATTGGATTAGGAGCATAATTCGTTCCGGGACCGTGCTTGTAATCCAAATCCACTCTTAAACCAAAGCAAATTTTCCCATAAGAAATCATAGAAATGCAGACAATTGGTTCCACACCCCAAAAATAATGGTTTATTATTCTGAATAACATGTAGAAGAGATGAAACAAACATTCAGAAGCAGCAGAATCTGTGATATTATAAGTTACTGTACAGTAATGGAGAGGATGGGAAACACAAGGGCGGAGAGACTGCAGGGAGCAGGAAGGAATGAGCAGGACAGATGTGGGCACATACATGCAGCATCTCTGTCCGGGGAGAGAGGGGTTACAGCTATGGAGAGATTACCCCCCACAGTCCTGTCCCCTGATGTAAGCCTCAGCCTGAAGTGGATCTGCTATGATTTGGAAGGTGAGGGAGACTTCCTGGGTCAGAGTACAGAGCTGTAGACCCGGCTATGCAGACTATGCCCCTCCCCCACTCCCCCTCCCACCCAGTACAGGGAGCTCTTACACCAAATTAATGCTCTTAAACCAAGTCACAATTCTGAAAAACTGTGAGCTCTTATACCAAAATGCTCTTAAACCAAGTTACTCTTAAACCAAGGTACCACTGTATTTGTTAGTGCTTTTATATGTTGTATCTATGGTTATTAGTCCTGTCTCTGACTTCCCAGACCTCCCAGCGTGTGTATCGGCCTCCTCTATAGACCCATCACACCGTCTGTCATTCCCCATACTGCTGGTAAATTACATAATAATCCTCAGCTGCTGGAGTTACTGCCCGCACCCTGCTGCTATTCTCCAGGACAATTCACACTTCTTTTTAATCCCTCCTGATTTCTATTTTTCTTGCTTTAGCGTTTTACCCTTTTCTTTAACCCTTTAAAAGACCCATCTCGGGAGATGAGCTCGCTTTATAGAGAGTGAGAGCCAGCCGGGTCCTAACCAATAATTAACCTCATTAACCCCTTCAATACCGCAGAGCTGACCTCCTGTCACTGTCTGGTCAGGATCTCCGCAGTGTGATTGCAGGGGTCCCAATCATTTTCCCTCTTACTTACTGTACCTCCATGCAGTCAACTTGGCAATCTTGTCATAGAGTCTGGCCCAGGCAGATAACACTGATCAGTACTATGTAATGGCCTCAGGCAGACTCTATGAGAAGATCACAGAAAACACTGATCAGTGCTATGTAATGGCCTCAGGCAGATCACACTGATTAGTGCTATGTAATGCCCTCAGGCAGATCACACTGATCGGTGCTATGTAATGGCCTCAGGCAGATCACACTGATCGGTGCTATGTAATGGCCTCAGGCAGATCACACTGATCGGTGCTATGTAATGGCCTCAGGCAGATCACACTGATCGGTGCTATGTAATGGCCTCAGGCAGATCACACTGATCGGTGCTATGTAATGGCCTCAGGCAGATCACACTCATCAATGTTATTCAATGCTATAGCATTGACCAGTGTAAGCAATCTATTAATTGCATGTAATATTTCCCCATGGGGACTTAAAGTGATAGTGTAGTCAGCTAATCAACCCCCCCAAACCGCAGGTACCATCTTCTTCTCCGCTCTCCTCCTCTCTGTCTCGCCCTCCGGCAAGTAGGTTGCGCCATTGTAGCCTAACATGCGCCATAGCGTCTGCAGCGATCTGCTTGTGTTGAAGTATGATGACACGACCAACTTTTTTTTTTCTTTAACAACATTTTATTATTTTTCCACCATAAAATTCTTCACATAGAATTCCATGGGACACAGCGCATTTATCGAACATTTCAAAATACATTATACATTCCCCCCCCCCGCCCGATTTGGAGAGACAGCAAAAAAAAAACAACAAAAAAAAACAACACCCCACAACAACGATGAGGGTACAAAACAAGAGACAACCCTTGCACCACTCCCGGCTTAGCCTCTAACCAACTTTTGCCGAATCCTCCTCCTCTTATAATATAGAATTTCATATCTGCCAGATGTAACAGTTTAGCAATTACATTTACATGACACGACCAACTTACTGAGGACGAGATAGAGAGGAGGAGAGCGGAGAAGGAAGGAGAGGCATAGCAGGACTAGGGCACAGACGCTCATCACCTCATTGACTCAGCTGCTGCGGAACAAAGATCAGTTTTTAGCCAAAGCCCCAGGTGCATTGTGGAACACACAGATGAGCAGACGACATCTAAAAAAATGTTTAAAAATATGAGGTAGCGCCCCCCCCCCCCCCACCCCCGATAAAAATTACATTGCAGAATCGTCTGATCTCTTAATATATAACATTATTGTTCCTGTACGGTGTGCGGCATAAACGAAAATAGGAAAAAATCGCCAGGATTGCTGATCTGTTACATTATATCAGTCAGATCCCGGATGGACGTTGCTGGTTTCATCAGTCTAATAAATAACACGGCGTTTGTTCACCTGGTATACAGCCTGCACTGGGCATGCTTGTTTCTTTCTTTGTTTTCTGTTTGTTTCTTAGTTTGTTGTTTCCTTCTTTGTTTTTTGTTTTTTGTTTGTTTCTTTGTTTCTTAGTTTGTTGTTTCTTTGTTTGTTTGATTCTTTGATTGTTTGTGTGACCTGTACTTTCTGTACAATGACACAAAATGTAATTGTTTCCAATTGTATCTGTTTCCTCAGGACTGGTGGACGTTCCCGTTTGTTATATATTACAGACGCAGCTTTTTTTCCATTCTTCAGCCATTGCGCTGGGTTGTGCAGCCGCGTCTCTCACGCTGATCCCCGGAGGACAGAGTGTCAGCCATGGCACCCATCAGCAGCATGAAGCAGAAAATCTCTCTCACTGGATAAGATAACTGACAGGGCAGGGAGCTCGTTCTGGCAGACAATTTCACTTTCAGACTAAGTCCCTGGGAAATATAAGAGGACGTTGAAGAGTGACAGGAAGCAGGTAGAGAAGAGGAGAGACAAGGAGAATCCGGCGCCCTCAGCACGTTCAGACATTTACATCACACAGTTTTATTCTATTTCATTTATTTTTTCAAATATTTTATATTTTATCAGATTTTCTAAACCTCCTGTACATGATCATAGTGAAATGTCTCTGAAGGTCAGCGGAGGCACATAGGTGGCCATACCGAGTATCCAATCAGAGCTAATCTCAGTAACAGAGATATAAATACCCCCTCCCTCACCCAAGGGGTAGCCCCCACCCCCTCCCTCACCCAAGGGGTAGCCCCCTCCCTCACCCAAGGGGTAGCCCCCACCCCCTCCCTCACCCAAGGGGTAGCCCCCACCCCCTCCCTCACCCAAGGGGTAGCCCCCACCCCCTCCCTCACCCAAGGGGTAACCCCCACCCCCTCCCTCACCCAAGGGGTGGCCCTCACCTCCTCCCTAACCCAAGGGGTACCCCTTAACCCCCTCACCCAAGGGGGAGCCCACACCCCCTCCCTCACCCAAGGGGTAGCCCTCACCCCCTCCCTAACCCAAAGGGTAGCCCTCAACCCCCCTCACCCAAGGGGTAGCCCCTGCCCCCTCCCTCAACCAAAGGGGGAGCCCCCACCCCCTCCCTCACCCAAGGGGTAGCCCCCTCCCATAGTATTTAGCCAACATAATTGCCAATTATATTTTTTTTATTAATTATTACATTATCTGCTTCTCCTGGTCAGTAATTTAATACCCATCCCTAGGAATACTAGGCACAGGAATACACCATTTCTCTTCAAGCAACCTTATTAAACACTATGCAGTGCAGTGTTAAGCTACTACTAGAGAGGACAAGTCAGGGATCCCTCCAACCTATGCCGTGGACCAGAGGAACACAGTACAGGACAGTATCCACAAGACGTAAAGGAACTGATCGGGATGGAGAAAAGTTGCTAGAAGCCTATGAACTCTATCTCGCAGCATGGGTGTAATCAGAAAATTCTGACCACTCTGCTCATCCCAGGTAGCAAGGTCTGGAGCTTGTGTCACCCTCTAGGACGGGTCACCCAACACTGGAGGGCAATAGGTTGTGCAAAGACCAAAGAGTCAAAACACAGGCACAAGTATTCTCTCTCTCTTCTCAAGTATTCTTCTATTTTTACCTCCGAAGTTCCGGCAGAGCACAGTACTACCTGGGTTGGGACTCTCTCGACATCCTCCTCTCTACTCTTCTGATCCTCTTTCCTGCTTCTCATCACGCAACTCAGCCAGCACCGCTGTATTGTTCCTTCTATTCTCAGTGTTAAGTAACTTATCAAGTGTAAAGTATTGTATCAAGGCAAAGCTGTATTATCTGCAGCCACCTCACGTATCTTCAGAGTAAACCAGATTATATTTATAATAAAGAGACTCTGTGATTCCTCACTAAGCACCGACACAGCACACACACTCCTTGGGTCATCTCCCCTTTCTGTGGGTGACGGTACCAATAGTCCGGGAGGGTCACTACTCCACTCCGGACCACCGTGATAAGTACCCAAGGGACCCCGCAACAACCCGGCTGGTTACTGACCACAGGGGAACAAGGTATAGCCGGCCCATTAAACTAAAAGCAGCTGTGCCCCCATACCTGTGTGCCCAACCGGCACTGGCGTCACCACATAACATCAGGCACGGCTGTATCTTGGCCATCCACCACCGGAGTGGCATCACACCTCACCACCTAGCAAGTGACCGGCCGCACCTCCACCCCGGGGGTCACCACAGTGGTCTTCCTCATCTCTGTCCATCTATTGTCTGTTTCAGAGGAGACACTGATCCTCTATCAGACCTCTCCCACCTTTATACGCCGCAGTCGTGTTACACATGGATTTATTGAGCTGGAGAACGTCCCATATTTCGCCGTCACAGAATAAAATATATGATGTATTTTGCACCATTGGAATCTCCTGTAATAAGTAAAGCAAAGAGCGGCGCTGCGGCTTCCTCTGATGTTGCTGCTTTGTATTCGTGCAGAATGGGAGACATTACAATAGGAATCCGTCACTCCGAGAGCCACAGCCGATGTCTCAGCCTGAAGCAGAAGGAACGAGAATAAACAATCTGCTGCATTCTGCCTAAACTAATGCGACAGTGATGAAGTCTCCGCACGGGGAGGGATGCGGCCAAATCTGCAATACACAAACATCCGCAACGATCTGCAGCTTGGAGGATTTGTATGGACAGAAAAACATCTACAGCGGCTGGTAATGTGACATGTCCGTATTCACACTGCAGAGAGATACAAGCGTCAGATATAAGAAGCAGCAGCCTGGTATATGAAGCAGCAGTCAGATATAAGAGGCAGCAGTCTGGTATATGAAGCAGCAGTCAGATATAAGAGGCAGCAGTCTGGTATACGAAGGAGCAGCCAGATATAAGAGGCAGCAGTCTGGTATATGAAGCAGCAGTCAGATATAAGAGGCAGCAGTCTGGTATATGAAGCAGCAGTAAGATATAAGAGGCAGCAGTCTGGTATATGAAGCAGCAGTCTGGTATATGAAGCAGCAGTCAGATATAAGGAGCAGCAGTCTGGTATATGAAGCAGCAGTCAGATATAAGAAGCAGCAGTCTGGTATATGAAGCAGCAGTCTGGTATATGAAGGAGCAGTCTGGTATATGAAGGAGCAGTCAGATATAAGAAGCAGCAGTCTGGTATAAGAAGCAGCAGTCTGGTATAAAAAGCAGCAGTCTGGTATATGAAGAAGCAGTCTGGTATAAGAGGCAGCAGTCTGGTATAAGAGGCAGCAGTCTGGTATATGAAGCAGCAGTCTGGTATATGAAGCAGCAGTCAGATATGAGAAGCAGCAGTCTGGTATATGAAGCAGCATTCAGATATAAGGAGCAGCAGTCTGGTATATGAAGCAGCAGTCTGGTATATGAAGCAGCAGCCGGATATAAGAAGCAGCAGTCTGGTATATGAAGCAGCAGTCTGGTATATGAAGCAGCAGTCAGATATAAGGAGCAGCAGTCTGCTATATGAAGCAGCAGTCTGGTATATGAAGCAGCAGTCTGGTATATGAAGCAGCAGTCGGTTTGCAGGATTGACCTATATTCTGAGAACACATGTAGAGTAAGATCCTATAAGTGTCAGTGATTGCGGAGAGCGGCCACCCAGGAGGTCAGAACTTGGTAATCGAGACAGAATCAAAAATCCATCAAAATTGATTTCCATCCGTGTCCGGCAGAAGAAACGATCACATAGCAGGTTGTATTTATAGTCTTATGTGTAACCGGCCCCATAATCCATCTGGTCACAGTGTAACAATGTCTGACAAACAACAACACGTTTCAGCTCATAAAACCTTCATCAGGCTCTGATATATATATATAAAACACCGGGCTCAGCCAATCACCGGCCGTGGCTCTGTCCCTCACACTAGCAGAGTGAGTGTTATGTATGCGATGCCCTGGCCCCTGGGGGCCACTTCCGCAGTGCTGGTGTTATGAGCGGGCAATGACCGGGGCAGCTGCAGGGGTTATACTTGTCACGGTATAGGCCCGAGGGCGGCACAGCTGTGGGGCCGGTCTGTGGAATCTGCGGGTGATGATGGGCATGCGATTCTTCGCTGCACCTAGTCAGGGCACCAGTTAGTGGACACCAATGCCAGGGTTCAGTAACAGCGGTTTTATTATAGATAAGGTAACTAGTAGCAACAGTTCTGTCCGGATGCAACCGGGTATATAGCAGGCTTTGACAAATAAAGCAGGAGTGGTGCTGCATAGGCTGTGAGAATACGTGCCGGATGATGGGAGTAGGAGTATGAGAGAAATAGCGTTGCTGGGTGGATTAGCTTGAGAATAATACTTGCTGTGAATCCTTGTAGCGATGAGGAGAGATAACGGAATGACACCCAGATGAGAGAGAAGAATCCGGACACTTGAGCAGGCAGATACAGCCGAAGACTTGAATACAGCAGAGCACTCGATCCACAACTCCTCTGAGGCAGGAGAGGGACGACACACATCCTCCTTGCTTGGGAGCAGGGGGAAGACTAACTTGTTAGGAGGAAGTGGGAGGTCACATGGTTGCTCCTGGCCAGAGCTAGTCAGCCATTGGAGGAACCATGGTTACAGGGCACTGGCACGGTCACGTGATCAACAGCCTTGCATACCACTGTACAATGTAATAATACACAGGAATACATGAGAATACACATGAGAATGCACATTACCAGAGAATACTAGGGGAAAACCAGCAGCAGTTGCAGTGCAAACACTTACCAGAACAGGCATGGACACAGAAACAGACATGGCCATAATAGGAGTAGTAGTCTGCATGTTCTGGGACACTGCATACCTCCCTAGCAAATTTGAGCCGACCTCGGCGAATCTAGAAGGCAGCAAACATGAATAGACTGGACAATCAAACAACAGGAATGAATGATGAAAGTGAGTGTGATGAGGTGTGTGTTTCCCACGCCCAAGGCACAGGTGAGAAGAGAGAGAGGATGAGAAACCCTAGTGGCAGGACTTCACCTAGGGGTGCCTAACGTACTCTGGCGACCAGGTAGCTAGTGCGTGAACCATCTGACGTGTAAGCCAGGACAACTTAACTGCTGGCGGGTGACCCTCCATATTCCAGCCAGTTAGACAGTAGGTTTTCTGTTAAATGTGTTACCCTACTGGAGGAGAACGTGAAGACCTGTGTACTACCTTGGCGTGTTTGTGAAATGTCTTGGATACCTGAAAGAGAATAGAACAAAATAATAAAAGCAAGCATACATCTGGGCGCCCCTTACATACCGGTCAATCATACAACACAATTACTCAATAGGCCAAACACACGAAAGGGTATCCAAGGTGCAATATGTATGGACCAGTGTGAAGGTTAGGTAAGACTATGTGTGATTACTACTGTGTTGGGACAAGACAGAGGTGAACAAATACTGGAAACAAAAGGAAGGGAAACACAAAAGACAACAAATAATGCGAGGTCTTGAGGAGAACTGGCTCACATGAATCTGAATGAAACCTCAGAAAAATCTGAATGAAAATCTGAGAAAAATCTGCATACAAACTGGCTCAACTAAATCTTTCCAGCTATGGATATGATAATAATACACAATACTGAGACTGGATGAGAAAATACACTCCTACATAAACTGGACTTTCTCTGAGGTATATATATATACTGACTTCTCTTACTCAGAGGAGGAGCTATCTGACTTAGACACTGGAAAATATACTGTTTTACAAAAGAGGCGCTCTACTCTGAGGCAATCTATGTAACCTTGTGCTTACTCAGAGGAGGAAATACAAAGACTCCGATAACACTGGAATACAATAGTAGAATAAGTGCAATAATGAAATAAGTGCAATAATACCCTGTGTGGAACACACAATCACAGGAAAGTGCATTAGGAAGGAATGGGTTAAGTGTCTCTGTTAGGTAGAGTCTCTTTTTAGGCAATTAGACATCGTCCATGTAAAAGGCTCTGGAACAGGCACTAGAGAACCTTTTGTTAGTGTAAGTGTCCATCAGCTCATGGCTGGTTAGTACAGGGAACTTGGTCAGGAGGACCAGGCACGAACCTTGAACGTTGCCTAGCAGGAACCTGAAACAAAACAGTTATATGAACAGTTACAGTGAGAACAGTTAGGACGGCCATGTCGGCCTAGCTTCCCAGAGAAGCTTACTCTTGCCCGGGGTGTGGAGGATCAGTCGGCTGCCAGATCGCAATCGTGGCTTCCCCATTGGCGGCCATGACCTCTGCCCGATGATGCTCCCAGAGGGCTTGGAGCTGGTGACGCCAGGCATGCGGAATGGCAGCCTTTTGGACCTCCTCTGGATCCGGGGTGCCCTCCGGGGACACTGGAGCAGTGTCCATCTCATCTGGGGAGTCCTCTTCGGCCTGGGTGAGCTGCGAGTCTGGAGGCTCTTCCTTATAGCCTGAGAGATGGGAGAGGCCGATGAGGAACTGCACCCCTGTGGCAGCTGCGGGCACAGGAATAGTACCAGCGGGGCTGGGGTGACCGGGTCCCGGAGAAATGCTGGTCTCAGGTATGGGCCCCTCATTCTTATCAGCAGAGGCCGGGATGAAGGCCCAGCGAAGACTTCCGTCATCCGACGGGGCAGCGCCCCAGCTGGTGTCGCTGTAGGATGGGAGCGGTGCTAGCAGGCAGGCAGGATTGCTCTCACTGGAGCTGCAGGCAAACGTTTCTCGGGGGCCGCCATCTTGTCACGCTCCAGCGTGTCTTTGAGGAGGAAGGAGGAGGAGCGAGAGGGCAGAAAGCTCGACTCCCCAATCTGCCCAGCAACTGTGACATCAGCGGCCTGAGATAGCCAATCAGGGGAGGCAGCAGCACAATCTATGGCGCCGGGCGATTCCTGCGCTTTGGCAGCATGGCTGTTAACCCCTTCTGGCCCAGAGTATGGCGTAGCAAGGAATAAGAGGAAGCAGCGGCCATCTTGGATACAGTTTAGGGCCTGGGGCACTTCAATTACGCCCATGATGATTCGGGCACAGTCTCTGCAGATAATAAAATGTAAATCTTGCACACCGCGTGGCGTGTGTATCCTGTTCGTGACGCCAAAAATGCGATGCCCTGGTCCCTGGGGGCCACTTCCGCAGTGCTGGTGTTATGAGCGGGCAATGACCGGGGCAGCTGCAGGGGTTATACTTGTCACGGTATAGGCCTGAGGGTGGCACAGCTGTAGGGCCGGTCTGTGGAATCTGCGGGTGATGATGGGCATGCGATTCTTCGCTGCACTTAGTCAGGGCACCAGTTAGTGGACACCAATGCCAGGGTTCAGTAACAGCGGTTTTATTATAGATGAGGTAACTAGTAGCAACAGTTCTGTCCGGATGCAACCGGGTATATAGCAGGCTTTGACAAATAAAGCAGGAGTGGTGCTGCATAGGCTGTGAGAATACGTGCCGGATGATGGGAGTAGGAGTATGAGAGAAATAGCGTTGCTGGGTGGATTAGCTTGAGAATAATACTTGCTGTGAATCCTTGCAGCGATGAGGAGAGATAACGGAATGACACCCAGATGAGAGAGAAGACTCCGGACACTTGAGCAGGCAGATACAGCCGAAGACTTGAATACAGCAGAGCACTCGATCCACACTTCTAGTGGTGAAGTGGGAGCTGCAGAGAAGAAGCCCAACTCCTCTGAGGCAGGAGAGAGACGACACACACAACCTCCTTGCTCAGCAGCAAGGGGAAGACTAACTTGTTAGGAGGAAGTGGGAGGTCACATGGTTGCTCCTGGCCAGAGCTAGTCGGCCATTGGAGGAACCATGGTTACAGGGCACTGGCACGGTCACGTGATCAACAGCCTTGCATACCACTGTACAATGTAATAATACACAGGAATACAGGAGAATACACATGAGAATGCACATTACCAGAGAATACTAGGGGAAAACCAGCAGCAGTTGCAGTGCAAACACTTTCCAGAACAGGCATTGACACAGAAACAGACATGGCCATAATAGGAGTAGTAGTCTGCATGTTCTGGGACACTGCATATAGAGTTGTGGTGTTCAGCTCAGGTTATGCGGGCAGTTAGTGGTGGTTCCCCTGCCGGGTCAGCTGGTACGGGGGTGCGGTAACTGAGTGGGTCTCGGGTCACTTGAGCATTTGTCACGGTAGCCTGGAGTGGTATCGGACCCACCCCGGACAGTTGGCAGGCCAACAGCCCAGTGAGAAAGGGTAACCCAAGTGTACAAGTGCCCTGCCCAAAATAGAAGTGTACTCTGCCAGAATGGTGGAAGTGTGTAGAAGAAGAGATAGAGAATACTCAAACTCCCGGATGACTTCTAGTCTGACCGCCTTATGCCCCCTAACTGCGGGCTATCCATCCTAGGTGGGTAATACGAGCCCCAGGCCTTGTTATATGGGTTGAACAGACTCCCAAGCCTTCCCAGTTGTCCTGCACTGCGCAGTGGGATACGTAGATTCTCTGTACCTTTGTTCCACTGGGGTCAGTTTCTGTGGTTCATAAGGTAACTGCCCTGCACTGTTAGAGAGGTTCCTGGCGTGGACAAGAGGATCCCTGTTTGGCTTCTCTCCCCTTGTAGCTAACTTAGTATTGCATAGCGGGTCTGGTAATCATAGGAGAAAACACTGTGGTTTGCTTAGCTGTGTCCCTGTCAGAGGACCTGGCTACGACCAACTCACTAACCAACCAACTAACTTCTCCCACCAGGAACTAAGTCCTAACTCCTGGGGTCTATCTAACCCTGAAAGTGATTGGCGGGACTGCGTGTGTGGAGAGAGAGCAGAAGATAGGCTAGAGAAAGGAGGGAAAGCACCTGCACCCCCCAGGCAGCTGAGACAGAGACCCCCAGGCAGCTGAGACAGAGACCCAGAGGCAGCTCAGACAGAGACCCCCAGGCAGCTGAGACAGAGACCCCCAGGCAGCTGAGACAGAGACCCCCCAGGCAGCTCAGACAGAGACCCCCAGGCAGCTGAGACAGAGACCCAGAGGCAGCTCAGACAGAGACCCCCCAGGCAGCTCAGACAGAGACCCCCCAGGCAGCTCAGACAGAGACCCCCAGGCTGCTGAGACAGAGACCCAGAGGCAGCTCAGACAGAGACCCCCAGGCAGCTCAGACAGAGACCCCCCAGGCAGCTCAGACAGAGACCCCCCAGGCAGCTCAGACAGAGACCCCCAGGCAGCTCAGACAGAGACCCCCAAGCAGCTCAGACAGAGACCCCCAGGCAGCTGAGACAGAGACCCCCCAGGCAGCTGAGACAGAGACCCAGAGGCAGCTCAGACAGAGACCCCCAGGCAGCTCAGACAGAGACCCCCAGGCAGCTCAGACAGAGACCCCCAGGCAGCTCAGACAGAGACCCCCAGGCAGCTCAGACAGAGACCCCCAGGCAGCTCAGACAGAGACCCCCCAGGCAGCTCAGACAGAGACTTCCAGGCAGCTCAGACAGAGACCCCCAGGCAGCTGAGACAGAGACCCCCAGGCAGCTCAGACAGAGACCCCCAGGCAGCTCAGACAGAGACCCCCAGGCAGCTGAGACAGAGACTTCCAGGCAGCTCAGACAGAGACCCCCAGGCAGCTGAGACAGAGACCCAGAGGCAGCTCAGACAGAGACCCCCAGGCAGCTGAGACAGAGACTTCCAGGCAGCTGAGACAGAGACCCCCCAGGCAGCTGAGACAGAGACCCCCCAGGCAGCTCAGACAGAGACCCCCAGGCAGCTCAGAGACCCCCAGGCAGGTCAGAGACCCCCAGGCAGCTCAGACAGAGACCCCCCAGGCAGCTCAGAGACCCCCCAGGCAGCTGAGACGCTTCATGCATTCGATTGTAACTTTTTGTTAACTTTACAAAATTGCTGAGCGTAAACTTTTGCCTCATTGTGAAATTATTTCTTTTTTATCTACATCTGTTTTCATTATTGTTAAACAAGCAGCATGGAGTGTTCCAGTTTGTATCGCTTCTATTTCCGAGTTATGTAAATCGGGATGTACCATCGCCGTCTGCCGCGGTATCCGGCCATCTTATTGGCTGATTTCTAATGGACTGCAGCAAAATCACCTAAAATACTGTAAAGTGGGAGGTTCCCCCAGTCTGACATTGTGGTGGTTTATTGGACGATCGGACGATCAGCAGACGGAGGCCGTGTTTCTAGCTGCCGGTTTGATGGTTGTATATATGGTGCATGTCCGTCTACGGATCAGACAGGAAACACAACGTAATGGCTTTTTTATGTCTCTATATCAAATAAGCTTAGCAGTTGGGTCGGGGAACCTAATGATTAAACTTAGGTAGAGAGTTCCCACAGTCCTAGGCTTTTTAAGAATAAATAAACAAAGTGGAGGGACTGTGGTGAAAATGCTATAATACGTCTTATAGTATGTATTTATTAATATGTACATTAAACACAAACATGAAAGACAGGTTTTATACTTAGATGATTATAGGTAAAGATATAGGGGGTACGGGGTAAAGGTACGAGATGGGTTACCCCTAGTTTAACCCTGCCTATTGCTGAAGTGGGACCCCCTGGTTTAGGCGTCCCCAAACAACAGGAGGGACTGACCCTGTGCTAGGGTTGTGTAGGTCTTTCCCGTCACAGATGTCAGTTGTCACTGTGTCTGGTAATATACAAAGTGTGTAGCATATGAAAGGCAGGTGTAGATGTTTTTTTGTCGTGGTTCTGATATCCCTTCTTCCGTTTATCCAACGCGTTTCCCTTGTTCTATGGCGACAAGTTCCTCAGGGAGTAGGAAGAGTGTTGGAGTATCAATGGGATATGCCTTGATACATGTCTCAGTCTGATCCAGGAAAAGTTGAATTTACAGATGAATATTGTGGGTGCTCCCAAGTCTGTTGTAGGGGGTCACCGTTGTATGTATAGAGCAGGGGTGGGGAACCTTTTCCATGTCGAGGGCCGGTCGGGCATTAATAAAATCATTCGAGGGCCGCATACCGTGCGCGGCAGTTAGCGGGGGTTTGCAGCACCCAGGACAAGGCATAGTATTGTTCCCCTAGTGCCCCTGCTATTGTAGTTAACCCCCAGTGATGCCCCTTGTAGTCTAGTTAACCCCCAAGTCATGTCCCTGGTAGCCTAGTTAACCCCCATCAGGCATGCCCCTGGTAGCCTAGTTATCCCCCCCCCATCAGTCATGTCTCTGGTAGCCTAGTTGTCCCCCCCATTAGTCATGTCCCTGGTAGCCTAGTTGTCCCCCCCATCAGTCATGTCCCTGGTAGCCTAGTTATTCCCCCCCCATCAGTCATGTCTCTGGTAGCCTAGTTGTCTCCCCCATCAGTCATGTCCCTGGTGGCCTAGTTATCACCCCCATCAGTCATGTCCCTGGTGGCCTAGTTATCCCCCCATCAGTCATGTCCCTGGTAGCCTAGTTGTCCCCCCCCATCAGTCACGTCTCTGGTAGCCTAGTTGTCCCCCCCATCAGTCATGTCCCTGGTGGCCTAGTTGTCCCCCCCCCCCCATCAGGCATGTCCCTGGTAGCCTAGTTATTCCCCCCCCCCATCAGGCATGTCCCTGGTAGCCTAGTTAACCCCCATCAGGCATGTCCCTGGTAGCCTAGTTGTCCCCCCCCCCCATCAGTCATGTCTCTGATAGCCTAGTTATTCCCCCCCATCAGGCATGTCCCTGGTAGCCTAGTTATTCCCCCCCCCATCAGTCATGTCTCTGGTAGCCTAGTTATTCCCCCCCCCCCCATCAGGCATGTCCCTGGTAGCCTAGTTATTCCCCCCCCCCCAATCAGGCATGTCCCTGGTAGCCTAGTTGTCCCCCCCATCAGGCATGTCCCTGGTAGCCTAGTTGTCCCCCCCCTATCAGTCATGTCCCTGGTAGCCTTGTTGTCCCCCCCCCCCATCAGTCATGTCCCTGGTAGCCTAGTTGTCCCCCCCATCAGTCATGTCCCTGGTAGCCTAGTTGTCCCCCCCCCCCATCAGTCATGTCCCTGGTAGCCTAGTTGTCCCCCCCATCAGTCATGTCCCTGGTAGCCTAGTTGTCCCCCCCCATCAGTCATGTCCCTGGTAGCCTAGTTGTCCCCCCCCCATCAGTCATGTCCCTGGTAGCCTAGTTGTCCCCCCCATCAGTCATGTCCCTGGTAGCCTAGTTGTCCCCCCCCATCAGTCATGTCTCTGGTAGCCTAGTTGTCCCCCCCATTAGTCATGTCCCTGGTAGCCTAGTTGTCCCCCCCCATCAGTCATGTCTCTGGTAGCCTAGTTATTCCCCCCCCATCAGTCATGTCTCTGGTAGCCTAGTTGTCTCCCCCATCAGTCATGTCCCTGGTGGCCTAGTTATCCCCCCATCAGTCATGTCCCTGGTAGCCTAGTTGTCCCCCCCCATCAGTCCTGTCTCTGGTAGCCTAGTTGTCCCCCCCATCAGTCATGTCCCTGGTGGCCTCGTTGTCCCCCCCCCCCCAATCAGGCATGTCCCTGGTAGCCTAGTTATTCCCCCCCCCCCATCAGGCATGTCCCTGGTAGCCTAGTTAACCCCCATCAGGCATGTCCCTCGTAGCCTAGTTGTCCCCCCCCCCCCATCAGTCATGTCTCTGATAGCCTAGTTATTCCCCCCCATCAGGCATGTCCCTGGTAGCCTAGTTATTCCCCCCCCCCATCAGTCATGTCTCTGGTAGCCTAGTTATTCCCCCCCCCCCCCCATCAGTCATGTCCCTGGTAGCCTAGTTATTCCCCCCCCCCAATCAGGCATGTCCCTGGTAGCCTAGTTGTCCCCCCCATCAGGCATGTCCCTGGTAGCCTAGTTGTCCCCCCCCTATCAGTCATGTCCCTGGTAGCCTAGTTGTCCCCCCCCCCCCATCAGTCATGTCTCTGGTAGCCTAGTTGTCCCCCCCATCAGTCATGTCCCTGGTAGCCTAGTTGTCCCCCCCCCCCCATCAGTCATGTCCCTGGTAGCCTAGTTGTCCCCCCCATCAGTCATGTCCCTGGTAGCCTAGTTGTCCCCCCCCATCAGTCATGTCCCTGGTAGCCTAGTTGTCCCCCCCCCCATCAGTCATGTCCCTGGTAGCCTAGTTGTCCCCCCCATCAGTCATGTCCCTGGTAGCCTAGTTGTCCCCCCCATCAGGCATGTCCCTGGTAGCCTAGTTGTCCCCCCCCTATCAGTCATGTCCCTGGTAGCCTAGTTGTCCCCCCCCCCCCCATCAGTCATGTCCCTGGTAGCCTAGTTGTCCCCCCCATCAGTCATGTCCCTGGTAGCCTAGTTGTCCCCCCCCCCCCCCATCAGTCATGTCCCTGGTAGCCTAGTTGTCCCCCCCATCAGTCATGTCCCTGGTAGCCTAGTTGTCCCCCCCCATCAGTCATGTCCCTGGTAGCCTAGTTGTCCCCCCCCCATCAGTCATGTCCCTGGTAGCCTAGTTGTCCCCCCCCCATCAGTCATGTCCCTGGTAGCCTAGTTGTCCCCCCCCATCAGTCATGTCCCTGGTAGCCTAGTTGTCCCCCCCCCCCATCAATCATGTCCCTGGGATCCTAGTTAACCCCCAAATAAAAAAATAAACATCCCACTCACCTTACCTCCGCTCCCACGCAGTCCAGGTCCTCTTCTCTCCCAGGTCCTCTGTGCCGGTCTTCTCCTGCAGGCGGCGCGCGATGAAATGACGTCATCGCGCGCGGCCCGCAAGAGACTGAAGACACGCGCCGCTCTGCTGGGGAAGGAGCCGGCACAGACAGCATCCTCCGGTGTCCGCCAGCTGTCACAGACACCGGAGGATGCGGTGTATGCCGGCTTCTTCCCCAGCAGAGCGGCGAGCATCACAGGGGAGCTGCGGGCCGCGGGCCGCATCGGGAGGTCTCAGGGGCCGGATGCGGCCCGCGGGCCGGAGGTTCCCCACCCCTGGTATAGAGATACGTCTGGTGGACAAGTTGTGGTCACTTTATCCAGATTTGTGTCTGGTCTTGTGTGTTAGTTGTTTTCTGCCTTTACAGTATGATCAACTGTGTAGTATTAATACGAGCTGTAGTAGATAGGTAACCAGCAATCTCAGTTCCCAGATGGTGTTAGTAGACAGATGTAGTTAGTTTGATCCAGATAGTTTTTCTCCTGCAGAGTGATGAGCTGTGGAGCGTGGAGACCTCCAGCAGTAGCCAGCACACGAGGACGCGCCCCCACCAGGCACCTCGCACAGACAGCAGATGACTCAGCATCTCTGAGACCTCACAGCAGACTCAGTGCACGCTCCACAGCTCATCACTCTGCAGGAGAAAAACTATCTGGATCAAACTAACTACATCTGTCTACTAACACCATCTGGGAACTGAGATTGCTGGTTACCTATCTACTACAGCTCGTATGAATACTACACAGTTGATCATACTGTAAAGGCAGAAAACAACTAACACACAAGACCAGACACAAATCTGGATAAAGTGACCACAACTTGTCCACCAGACGTATCTTTATACATACAACGGTGACCCCCTACAACAGACTTGGGAGCACCCACAACATTCATCTGTAAATTCAACTTTTCCTGGATCAGACTGAGACATGTATCAAGGCATATCCCATTGATACTCCAACACTCTTCCTACTCCCTGAGGAACTTGTCGCCATAGAACAAAGGAAACGCGTTGGATAAACGGAAGAAGGGATATCAGAACCACGACTAAAAAACATCTACACCTGCCTTTCATATGCTACACACTTTGTATATTACCAGACACAGTGACAACTGACATCTGTGACGGGAAAGACCTACACAACCCTAGCACAGGGTCAGTCCCTCCTGTTGTTTGGGGACGCCTAAACCAGGGGGTCCCACTTCAGCAATAGGCAGGGTTAAACCAGGGGTAACCCATCTCGTACCTTTACCCCGTACCCCCTATATCTTTACCTATAATCATCTAAGTATAAAACCTGTCTTTCATGTTTGTGTTTAATGTACATATTAATAAATACATACTATAAGACGTATTATAGCATTTTCACCACAGTCCCTCCACTTTGTTTATTTATTCTATATCAAATAACGCAGAATAGTTCAAGTTTATAAAGTGGCAAAATTAGTATTTGATACTCTGCAGATTGTGCAACATCCACACACAAGGCGTGCAGTATTATTGTAGATACACATAACGCCAATTTAGTTTTATAAACAATTAATTTGAATTTTTTTTTTCAAGAACATTTTTTTTATTGTAACATAGTACAGAAAGCAATATCGTACAACAATAATGTACAGGGAAATGGCATGAACTGTTACAGGTTTTTGTGCTATTGAAGGTAAAGTTAAGGTATAGAATCCTGGACAAGCTTTGTCTTCCATAATGAGGACATTTCCGAGTAATGCATCCTAGAAAGAAATGCTTATGGAAGCCACGGTCTGTGTGCGGCCCAGCTGCAGGGTATACAGTACCATAGAAATGTATAGTAAAAGGCCAATAACCATAAATACCTGTTCTTTAAAGCTAGTGGAACACAATACGTATCCCGGGCAAACAGAGAAGTAGAGAAAGGGAAAAGGTAGAAACAAAACATAAACAAAGTAGTAAAGTAAAACTAGTAAACTTGCCCAGAGAAGTATACGAGATTACAAGATTACAAGACGTGTACCTAGTAGAAGTTAGAGTCTTAGTATGGAAAATAACATAAAATAGCGCGGTATGTCCACCCAGAAGGTAGAAATCATAGCAGAAGATGCCTTCATATGGAGCACAAAAGGAGAAGTGAGCGAGACCGACCGGACTTTTCCATAGTATCGGGAGAGCAGCATGGGGGCGAACATTAAACCTTCAACACCTAATGTACCCTTTAGATCTTCTGTACAGTACCACCCGGTAAGTTGGAAATGTTCCATAAGAGTTTTTCTCTCTTCTACACTGAGACTGTTCTCTATAACTTTACGCCATTTCAGAATAAAATGTTTGGTTGACTGTTCTTTTGTCCTTAGGACATGCAGCAACTCCCAGTGCAAGGTGTCTTTCATTGTCTTAGTAGTTTCTCCTATGGAGGGGAGAGATTCATCTAACCAATGCTGGAAAATGTTCTTGACCGCTATCAATAGCAATAAGTGTATTCCTTTGGAGGCTACAACAATGTCACTGTCTCCAGTAGGGTCCTCCCTAATATAATGGAACAAGTAACTCACTGGACACAGCGACACGGTGAATATTAGGTCGCGTATGAGACCCCAATAGGTCTGAGTCGCTGGGCAGGTCCAGAGGCCATGAAAAAGGGTAGTAGCCGGGGATTTACATTCTGGGCAATGTTGTAGATAAGATTCTGAAGGTGCTTTGCGTTTGAAATTGAAAGCATGAATTGCTCTGTGTAATATTCGCAGATGTGTTTCTTTTAAACTTTCATTCGGTGTAGCCGAACGAACCAATGCTAGGCCCTTAAACATTTTCTCTTTCAAATTTTCCCCTTGTATGTCACCAGCCCAGCGACCCAAAACCCCATCAGATAGTCCGCGCGATTTCTCCTCCAGGAGTATACTGTACAGTTGTGACAAGGAGAGATTGGTACTTGCGGTGTCATCAGGAGGTCAAAGGATCCAGGTTTTTCAGCAATAGGAAGTAATTCAACTCTCGCTTTGCAGAAACTGAAGGCCCTATTCCACGGGTCGTTTAGAGGAGCAATATCGTTCGTATTCGGCCGATAACGGCCGCTACGAACAATATTCGTCCCGTGGAATAGAGTGCAACGATCAGCCGACATCGTTCATGTCGGCTGATCGTTGCAGTCGCTTGTTTTTCAACATGTTGAAAAACAAGCAACTGATATAGCAGCGATCTGCTGCCGTCGCTCCGTTGAATAGGACCGTCGGCAGCAGATGCTGCTATATCCTATGGGCTGCCCGGACGATCAGCGATCCCCCGGGCAGCCCCCCCCAGCAGCTCCCCGCCGCCCCTCCCGCACTCACCCGCTCGCTGCAGCCGTGTTGAATATCGGCGGCAGCGAGCGGGGAACGAGGAGCAAACGAGCGCTAATAGCGCTCGTTTGCTCCTTCAAACGACTCGTGGAATAGGGGCATAAGTATTTGTATATATTGTAGTTTTTGTGTTGGGGGGAGAGAGTAATTTGTGGAGACCTCTTCCCAGGTATGGTACGTGCCTGCTGCAGTATCTAGCAGATCTGCCAAAGAATTTATGCTGCACGACTTCCAGCTTGCGAAAAGAGGGTTTTGGTGGCCTTGTGGGAAAGCGGGGTTGTGCCACAGAGGAAAGAATTTTGACAGAGAGAAAGGGAGATGGTATAATTTTCGGGTATGCTTCCAGGCTGCCACTGTGTCGCTAAAGAGCACATTGCCCCTGAGAATGTTTTGCATGCAGAAGGGCAGTTAGGGCCCATGGGGCAGCCAGCTCAGACTCCAGCAACAGATTTGAGAAATAACCGGTACTAAAAACCCAATCCCTGGCATGTCGCAAAAGGGCTGCTAGATTGTATAGCCTCACGTTTGGCAGTTGTGTTCCCGCTTCACATTTAGGTAAGCATTGGGTTGAGTATGCTATTCTCACTTTTTTTTTCTGCCACACAAAATTATTGAAAAGTGCTGTAATCTTATTCAAGTCCGTGTGTGTTATCAACATGGGAATAGTCTGAATGGGGTATAATAAGCTCATCATTTTTATTAGATGTATTCTGCCTAATAATGATAGTGGGAGGGTCATCCATCTATTTAACTCCACTTCAATTTTAAGGTTATAGATAGAGCTGGGGGTCTTACCTATTTTTATTCCTAAATAGACTAAGGTATTGCTGGTGATAGACCGTAGTAGGGGCGAGCAATAATGGGCAGAGTGCGGAGATAGAAACATTAATTGGCATTTGGTTGTGTTTACTTTGTAGCCCGTGAATGTCCCATAATATTCTAGAGTTTTGAATATTTTTTCAGTGTGGTGTTCTGGGTGCTCCAGGAAGAGGAGAACATTGTCGGCAAAGCAGGCGACCTTCACCTCCCTAGACCCAACCTATATACCTTGGAAAGTGTTAGAAGTTATAAGATGTTGAGCCAGGGGCTCCATGGCCAAATAAAAAGGAGGGGGGAAAGGGGGGCAGCCCTGTCTCGTCTCTTTTTGAAGGGGGAAGGTGGCCGATAAGAAACCAGGGGTGTGGATAGCGTTCTGAGAAAATCACGAAAGGATCCTGCAATGCCAAATTTTTAAGGAATAAATCCAGCCACTCCTAACTGATGTTGTTGAACGCCTTTTCCGCGTTTATTGCTAACAAAGCTTGGGAGTGGCTGGAGTATCTCCGTTTCATGACCTCGTCTTGGATTGCCAGCACCGTCCGTATGTTTGTGACTGCTGAGCGGCCTTTTACGAAACCTACCTGATGATGGCCAATCAGGTGAGGGAGTACTAGGGCCAGGCGGTTAGCCATCAATTTGGAGAGAATTTTTAGATCAACATTGATCAATGAGATCGGACGGTAGGAGCTAGGGTGAGTGGGGTCTTTGCCCTGTTTGTATATTAGCTTTATCAGAGCCACATCGCCTGTTGCCATCGTTTTTTTATCCGTAATTATAGTATTATAGGTGTCTAGTAATGTGGGGGCTATATCTGTTACCAGAGCTTTATATAATTCGCCCGTGTAGCCGTCCGGACCGGGCGCTTTGTGGTTCGGGAGCCCTTTAATTACCGAGGAGAGTTCCTCCAGCGTTATAGATTGGTAGATGAAGTGTCGGATCCTCGGGGTAGGCAGGGACCACTGGAGCCAGAATGACGGCGCTTCACGGCTTCAGGTTTAATGAGGTAAAACAATGAATTTTAATGGTCTCATAAACAACGCGTTTCGAGGCATAAATTGCCCCTTTGTCAAGTAGGAGAGACATATACCGCCATGCATCTTGTAGTTTAGTTATCTCTAGGAAATGCGCCAGGGTCTTCTCTGTCCCCTTCCCCTGGTTTGTAGGAGTAGTTCTTTTCCTGTCTTCCGACACTGAGATTACAGAATTTAAGTCACCCCCTAATAGTTTATAAGGTTTCTTGTCTAAAAGAATGAGGTTACGTAAGTAAGAAAAAAAAGGGTGTTTGTTTAGCGTTTGGGGCGTATGCATTGTAAAGTGATAAGCGTCCTGCCGTGGAGTCTAGTGAGACGCGGATCAGTCTACCTTGGTCATCCTCGAGCTTATCAAGTATGGTGTATGATAACTGTTTGTGTAGTAAAATAATCACTCCACCTTTACCGTCTACCGCCGGGGATCCTAGGACCTCACCCACCCACCACTTTTTAAGTCTAAAATATTCAGCTCTAGTGAGGTGTGTCTCCTGTAGTAGAGCCACATCTGACTTTAGCTTCTTTAGATGTCTTAGTAACAACGATCGTTTATTGGGGGATCGCAACCCATGCACATTCCACGATATAATTTTCATACCCAATTACGTTCGGACTATATGTCCCGGATCACAGGTGGTATCGGTCTGGTTTGCCGGTCGGCCTCGCTCAGCAACAACTCCATAAATTTCCTTACCAGGTACTCTTCTAGACAGGGCAAAAACAGAAATCAGGTTATAACTGAACAACATTAAAACAGATATCAGCAAGTTATAATCCCAAAAACGCGAGTACCAGAACATAATGGACTTCACTTTTTTCACACTAATAGTGAGTAGGGTCTCGCTAAACCCACACCGCTAGTTGGTAATATAAGTAGATCTCAAAACGGGGACCACAACCTCCTGCCCTCCCTGTATAACTTAAACTCACAGGGGAAAAAGAACTCACGTTACCAAATCAGTTACACTAGAACCCCATATAGGGGGAATCACTCTCCATAGGGGGATAAAGGTACATAGAGTGGTGGATTGAGAAAGGGGGGGGGGGGGAGGGGGATAAGTAGTATAGGGAAGAGGGGAGGACAAAAGAGGACTTTGAGAGTGATCGGGCAAGGTTAGTATTCTAATAAGCATGGCAGCATATGGGATACCGCCTGTCGGTGGCATTGTGCGTTACTAGGTAAGTAAGTTCGTTCTCTTCTTCATTAATGGTGATCTCAGGCCGTGACCTCCATATTCGGTTCTTGTTCTGACGGCGGTGATTCTGTTCTGCGTCGCTTTGTCTTGTCCACTGGCGACGGTGCTGGCTCCTTGAGCGTATCTAGGAAAGCCCAGGCCTCCTCTGGAGTGTGGTAAAGTTGAAAGGAGCCATCGTTTCGGATGATTTTCAGCATGGCTGGGAAAAGGAGGGCGAAGCGAATCTGTTTACGGACTAGAGTAGAGCAAATTTGTGAGAATGCCTTCCGCCTCTTAACCACTTCCACGGAGTAGTCATGGAGAAGGAGCACTTTATGTCCTCTCAGGAGCAGATGGGAGTTAGCTTTCTTGTATGACTGGAGCAGTAGGGCTTTGTCTGCATAGTTGCGGGAGCGGTTCTCTAAATCGTCGGTTTTATCTCTGAGATAGGCATTTTGTCTGAGTTCTCTGAAGTTGGGTCTTCGCTGTAGTCAGCTCATCCTCAACTATGCTCACCCTCTCTTGTAAGTCTAAGATCTGTGAGGAGTGGTGTTTTATATCCCCTGGAGCTGTGCAAAAGACGCAGCAACTGTGGATTATAGTGAACCCTTAAAGCGTAACTGTCATTTCAGGGTCATTTTTCTGAAAACATTAAATATCAACAGTACAAGCGATTTTAAGAAACTCTGTAATAGGTTTTATGTACTAAAAGAGTTTCCTTCTGTAGTGAAAAAGCAATCTCCCAGCCTGCCCCCTCACTGCAGAAGAAGCAGGATTTCTGTCTCCATTATGTGGCTATGGAGAGGGGAGGGGCTGTTAGGAGTGAGTGAGCACAGAGCAGTCCTGCACAGCACAACACCCTGCAATCTTCTCTCAGTAAGTTCATAGATAAGCACTGACCTTTCTGCGATCGTTATTGCGAAAATTTGAACGATAATCGTTCCGTGTAAACGCAGCATAACAATAGTTTTCTTCTAATACCTGATCTCTCTAAAATGGCGGAAGCTGTGACATCATCCGGTCCCTTACTGGCTGGGAGATGCTGAGCGTTATCGGCCTAAGGTCAGACATGTGGGGTACCATATACATACAGACCCCAGTACCGAGCAGTCCTGTTTGTATCTCCTCAGGTTCTGACGAATCGCCGCCTCAGTCACCTAGAAGCCATTTAGCACCTTGTTCTTCTGGAGATTGCGGTAATGCAGGAATTAGTACAGGTAAGTCTCTTCTTTATCATATTTGTATCATTTTTGGGGTTTTTTTGCATAATATTTGCAAACATCCAAATGATCAGACATATACACGTGCGCAGACTTAGGACTTTTTTCCATCAATTCCCAAAGCCATAAAGCGCTGCTGCTATTTTTTCTCCATTAGCAAATCCTTTGGTTTCCCATCCCCCCCGGCCAAGAATCTGTACCGCTAAATGGCAGATAAATTTGTGATGTCTGACTGTGCTAATGGCTTTGGTTCCATTGACTACACACATCATTTCATTAGAAAATGGCCTCACTTTGCAACCTGCACGATGATGAATCATTTGCAGGTAATGTAGAAAATGTGGCGCTGTATATATATATATATATATATATATATATATATATATATATATCAGAACATGAAGGATTTCCAGCCAAAGTCCCTAATATCAAACACGACCAAGAAACAAAACAAAATGCTGAAAAAGTCGTTTCTTCTCACTTCTCAGTTTTGCATAAAAATATATGTTTTACTTAGCAAACATACGGTCCAGCGAGTTGCCATAAAAACGGGAAGAAAAAGTAACAAATTATAAAAACTACATAATAATCTTAATACTTGAACAAAAATGTCCATGTTGGTAAATTATGTATGAGGAATCCAACTTATATATGGGACTAGAGATGAGCGACCCTGGAGCAGCTGGAGGTCCCAACTCGATCGTTCGGCATCTGATTAGCGGTGGCTGCTGGAGTTGGATAAAGCCCTAAGGCTATGGGGAAATCCTGGATATAGTCAGTGGCTGTATCCATGTTTTCCAGACAACCTTACAGCTTTATCCAAGTTCAGCCGCCCCCGCTAATCACATGCCGAACGTTCGGGTTCTGATGGACTCGAACCAGAACCCAGTTCGCTCATCTCTACATGGGACATGAGAGACACATGGCTCCGTATAACCCCTCCCCCCCAGGACATACTAGTATATATCTATGGCAGCAATGTCCTCCCCCCCCAGGACATACTAGTATATATCTATGGCAGTAATATACTTCTGCCTCCAGGACATACTAGTATATATCTATGGCAGCAATGTACTCCCCCCCCAGGACATACTAGTATATATCTATGGCAGCAATGTCCTCCCCCCCCCCCCAGGACATACTAGTATATATCTATGGCAGCATTGTCCTCCCCCCCAGGACATACTAGTATATATCTATGGCAGCAATGTCCTCCCCTCCCCCACCCCCAGGACATACTAGTATATATCTATGGCAGCAATGTCCTCCCCCCCCCCCCAGGACATACTAGTATATATCTATGGCAGCAATGTCCTCCCCCCCCCCCCAGGACATACTAGTATATATCTATGGCAGCAATGTCCTCCCCCCCAGGACATACTAGTATATATCTATGGCAGCAATGTCCTCCCCCCCAGGACATACTAGTATATATCTATGGCAGCAATGTCCTCCCCCCCAGGACATACTAGTATATATCTATGGCAGCAATGTCCTCCCCCCCCCAGGACATACTAGTATATATCTATGGCAGCAATGTCCTCCCTCCCCCCCCCAGGACATACTAGTATATATCTATGGCAGCAATGTCCTCCCCCCCCCCCAGGACATACTAGTATATATCTATGGCAGCAATGTCCTCCCCCCCAGGACATACTAGTATATATCTATGGCAGCAATGTCCTCCCCCCCCAGGACATACTAGTATATATCTATGGCAGCAATGTCCTCCCCCCCCCCAGGACATACTAGTATATATCTATGGCAGTAATGTACTCCCCCCCCCCCCAGGACATACTAGTATATATCTATGGCAGCAATGTCCTCCCCCCCCCCCAGGACATACTAGTATATATCTATGGCAGCAATGTCCTCCCTCCCCCCCAGGACATACTAGTATATATCTATGGCAGCAATGTCCTCCCCCCCCCCCAGGACATACTAGTATATATCTATGGCAGTAATGTCCTCCCCTCCCCCCCAGGACATACTACTAGTATATATCTATGGCAGCAATGTCCTCCCCCCCCCAGGACATACTAGTATATATCTATGGCAGCAATGTCCTCCCCCCCAGGACATCTAGTATATATCTATGGCAGCAATGTCCTCCCTCCCCCACAGGACATACTAGTATATATCTATGCAGCAATGTCCCTCCCCTCCCCCCAGGACATACTAGTATATATCTATGGCAGCAATGTCCTCCCCCTCCCCCCCGGACATACTATTATATATCTATGGCAGCAATGTCCTCCCCCCCCCCCAGGACATACTAGTATATATCTATGGCAGCAATGTCCTCCCCCCCCCCCCAGGACATACTAGTATATATCTATGGCAGCAATGTCCTCCCCTCCCCCCAGGACATACTAGTATATATCTATGGCAGCAATGTCCTCGCCCTCGCCCCCCAGGACATACTATATATATCTATGGCAGCCAATGTCCTCCCCCTCCCCCAGGACATACTAGTATATATCTATGCAGCAATGTCCTCCCCCCCAGGACATACTAGTATATCTATGGCAGCAATGTCCTCGCCCTCCCCCCAGGACATACTAGTATATATCTATGGCCGCAATGTCCTCCCCCCCCCCCCCCAGGACATACTAGTATATATCTATGGCAGCAATGTCCTCCCCCCCCCCCCCCAGGACATACTAGTATATATCTATGGCAGCAATGTCCTCCCCCCCCCCCCAGGACATACTAGTATATATCTATGGCAGCAATGTCCTCCCTCCCCCCCAGGACATACTAGTATATATCTATGGCAGCAATGTCCTCCCCTCCCCCCCCAGGACATACTAGTATATATCTATGGCAGCAATGTCCTCCCCTCCCCCCCAGGACATACTAGTATATATCTATGGCAGCAATGTCCTCCCCCCCCCCCAGGACATACTAGTATATATCTATGGCAGCAATGTCCTCCCCCCCCAGGACATACTAGTATATATCTATGGCAGCAATGTCCTCCCCTCCCCCCCAGGACATACTAGTATATATCTATGGCAGCAATGTCCTCCCCTCCCCCCCCAGGACATACTAGTATATATCTATGGCAGCAATGTCCTCCCCCCCCAGGACATACTAGTATATATCTATGGCAGCAATGTCCTCCCCTCCCCCCCAGGACATACTAGTATATATCTATGGCAGCAATGTCCTCCCCCCCCCCCAGGACATACTAGTATATATCTATGGCAGCAATGTACTCCCCTCCCCCCCCAGGACATACTAGTATATATCTATGGCAGCAATGTACTCCCCTCCCCCCCCAGGACATACTAGTATATATCTATGGCAGCAATGTCCTCCCCCCCAGGACATACTAGTATATATCTATGGCAGCAATGTCCTCCCCCCCCCAGGACATACTAGTATATATCTATGGCAGCAATGTCCTCCCCCCCAGGACATACTAGTATATATCTATGGCAGCAATGTCCTCCCCCCCCCCCCCCCCCCCAGGACATACTAGTATATATCTATGGCAGCAATGTCCTCCCCTCCCCCCAGGACATACTAGTATATATCTATGGCAGCAATGTCCTCCCCCCCAGGACATACTAGTATATATCTATGGCAGCAATGTCCTCCCCCCCCCCCAGGACATACTAGTATATATCTATGGCAGCAATGTCCTCCCCCCCCAGGACATACTAGTATATATCTATGGCAGCAATGTCCTCCCCTCCCCCCCCAGGACATACTAGTATATATCTATGGCAGCAATGTCCTCCCCCCCCAGGACATACTAGTATATATCTATGGCAGCAATGTCCTCCCCTCCCCCCCAGGACATACTAGTATATATCTATGGCAGCAATGTCCTCCCCTCCCCCAGGACATACTAGTATATATCTATGGCAGCAATGTCCTCCCCCCCCCGGACATACTAGTATATATCTATGGCAGCAATGTCCTCCCCCCCCCCCAGGACATACTAGTATATATCTATGGCAGCAATGTCCTCCCCCCCCAGGACATACTAGTATATATCTATGGGCAGCAATGTCCTCCCCCCCCCCCAGGACATACTAGTATATATCTATGGCAGCAATGTCCTCCCCCCCCCCCAGGACATACTAGTATATATCTATGGCAGCAATGTCCTCCCCCCCCAGGACATACTAGTATATATCTATGGCAGCAATGTACTCCCCCCCCCCCCCAGGACATACTAGTATATATCTATGGCAGCAATGTCCTCCCCTCCCCCCCAGGACATACTAGTATATATCTATGGCAGCAATGTCCTCCCCCCCCCCCCCAGGACATACTAGTATATATCTATGGCAGCAATGTCCTCCCCCCCCCCCCCAGGACATACTAGTATATATCTATGGCAGCAATGTCCTCCCCCCCCCCCCAGGACATACTAGTATATATCTATGGCAGCAATGTCCTCCCCCCCCCCCCCCAGGACATACTAGTATATATCTATGGCAGCAATGTCCTCCCTCCCCCCCCAGGACATACTAGTATATATCTATGGCAGCAATGTCCTCCCTCCCCCCCAGGACATACTAGTATATATCTATGGCAGCAATGTCCTCCCCCCCCAGGACATACTAGTATATATCTATGGCAGCAATGTACTCCCCCCCCCCCCAGGACATACTAGTATATATCTATGGCAGCAATGTCCTCCCCCCCCAGGACATACTAGTATATATCTATGGCAGCAATGTCCTCCCCCCCCCCCCCAGGACATACTAGTATATATCTATGGCAGCAATGTCCTCCTCCCCCCCCCAGGACATACTAGTATATATCTATGGCAGCAATGTCCTCCCCCCCCCCCAGGACATACTAGTATATATCTATGGCAGCAATGTCCTCCCCCCCCCCCCAGGACATACTAGTATATATCTATGGCAGCAATGTCCTCCCCTCCCCCCCCAGGACATACTAGTATATATCTATGGCAGCAATATACTTCTCCCTCCAGGACATACTAGTATATATCTATGGCAGCAATGTCCTCCCCCCCAGGACATACTAGTATATATCTATGGCAGCAATGTCCTCCCCTCCCCCCAGGACATACTAGTATATATCTATGGCAGCAATGTCCTCCCCCCCCCCCAGGACATACTAGTATATATCTATGGCAGCAATGTCCTCCCCCTCCCCCCCAGGACATACTAGTATATATCTATGGCAGCAATGTCCTCCCCCCCCCCCCAGGACATACTAGTATATATCTATGGCAGCATGTCCTCCCCCCCCCCCCCAGGACAGATACTAGTATATATCTATGGCAGCAATGTCCTCCCCCCCACCCCAGGACATACTAGTATATATCTATGGCAGCAATGTCCTCCCCTCCCCCCAGGACATACTAGTATATATCTATGGCAGCAATGTCCTACCCCCCCCCAGGACATACTAGTATATATCTATTAGGGCAGCAGGTCCTCCCCCCACCCAGGACATAGCGTATTATATCTATGGCAGCAATGTCCTTCCCCCCCCCAGACATACTAGTATATATCTATAGGCAGCAATGTCCTCCCCCCCCCCCCCCCAGGACATACTAGGTATATATCTATGGCGCAATGTACTACTCCCCTCCCCCCCCGGACATACTAGTATATATCTATGGCAGCAATGTCCTCCCCCCAGGACATACTAGTATATATCTATGGCAGCAATGTCCTCCCCCCCCAGGACATACTAGTATATATCTATGGCATCAATGTCCTCCCCCCCAGGACATACTAGTATATATCTATGGCAGCAATGTCCTCCCCTCCCCCAGGACATACTAGTATATATCTATGGCAGCAATGTCCTCCCCCCCCAGGACATACTAGTATATATCTATGGCAGCAATGTCCTCCCCCCCCAGGACATACTAGTATATATCTATGGCAGCAATGTACTCCCCCCCCCCCCCCAGGACATACTAGTATATATCTATGGCAGCAATGTACTCCCCCCCCCCCCCCAGGACATACTAGTATATATCTATGGCAGCAATGTACTCCCCCCCCCCCCAGGACATACTAGTATATATCTATGGCAGCAATGTCCTCCCCCCCCAGGACATACTAGTATATATCTATGGCAGCAATGTACTCCCCCCCCCCCCCCCAGGACATACTAGTATATATCTATGGCAGCAATGTACTCCCCCCCCCCCAGGACATACTAGTATATATCTATGGCAGCAATGTCCTCCCCCCCCCCCCCAGGACATACTAGTATATATCTATGGCAGCAATGTCCTCCCCCCCAGGACATACTAGTATATATCTATGGCAGCAATGTCCTCCCCCCCCAGGACATACTAGTATATATCTATGGCAGCAATGTCCTCCCCTCCCCCCAGGACATACTAGTATATATCTATGGCAGCAATGTCCTCCCCTCCCCCCCCCAGGACATACTAGTATATATCTATGGCAGCAATGTCCTCCCTCCCCCCCAGGACATACTAGTATATATCTATGGCAGCAATGTCCTCCCCTCCCCCAGGACATACTAGTATATATCTATGGCAGCAATGTCCTCCCCCCCCAGGACATACTAGTATATATCTATGGCAGCAATGTCCTCCCCCCCCCCAGGACATACTAGTATATATCTATGGCAGCAATGTCCTCCCCCCCCCCCAGGACATACTAGTATATATCTATGGCAGCAATGTCCTCCCCTCCCCTCCCCCCAGGACATACTAGTATATATCTATGGCAGCAATGTCCTCCCCCCCCCCCCCCAGGACATACTAGTATATATCTATGGCAGCAATGTCCTCCCCCCCAGGACATACTAGTATATATCTATGGCAGCAATGTCCTCCCCCCCCCCCCCCCAGGACATACTAGTATATATCTATGGCAGCAATGTCCTCCCCCCCCAGGACATACTAGTATATATCTATGGCAGCAATGTCCTCCTCCCCCAGGACATACTAGTATATATCTATGGCAGCAATGTCCTCCCCTCCCCCCCCAGGACATACTAGTATATATCTATGGCAGCAATGTCCTCCCCCCCCCCCAGGACATACTAGTATATATCTATGGCAGCAATGTCCTCCCCCCCCAGGACATACTAGTATATATCTATGGCAGCAATGTCCTCCCCTCCCCCCCCAGGACATACTAGTATATATCTATGGCAGCAATATACTTCTCCTCCAGGACATACTAGTATATATCTATGGCAGCAATGTCCTCCCCCCCCCAGGACATACTAGTATATATCTATGGCAGCAATGTCCTCCCCCCCCCCCCAGGACATACTAGTATATATCTATGGCAGCAATGTCCTCCCCCCCAGGACATACTAGTATATATCTATGGCAGCAATGTCCTCCCCCCCCCCCCAGGACATACTAGTATATATCTATGGCAGCAATGTCCTCCCCCCCCAGGACATACTAGTATATATCTATGGCAGCAATGTCCTCCCCCCCCAGGACATACTAGTATATATCTATGGCAGCATTCCTCCCCCTCCCCCCCAGGACATACTAGTAATATATCTATGGCAGTAATGTCCTCCCCCCCCCAGGACATACTAGTATATATCTATGGCAGCAATGTCCTCCCCTCCCCCAGGACATACTAGTATATATCTATGGCAGCAATGTCCTCCCCCCCAGGACATACTAGTATATATCTATGGCAGCAATGTCCTCCCCTCCCCCCAGGACATACTAGTATATATCTATGGCAGCAATGTCCTCCCCCCTCAGGACATACTAGTATATATCTATGGCAGCAATGTCCTCCTCCCCCCCCTCAGGACATACTAGTATATATCTATGGCAGCAATGTCCTCCCCTCCCCCCCAGGACATACTAGTATATATCTATGGCAGCAATGTCCTCCCCCCCCCCCCCCCAGGACATACTAGTATATATCTATGGCAGCAATGTCCTCCCTCCCCCCCAGGACATACTAGTATATATCTATGGCAGCAATGTACTCCCCCCCCCCAGGACATACTAGTATATATCTATGGCAGCAATGTCCTCCCCCCCCAGGACATACTAGTATATATCTATGGCAGCAATGTCCTCCCCCCCCCAGGACATACTAGTATATATCTATGGCAGCAATGTCCTCCCCCCCAGGACATACTAGTATATATCTATGGCAGCAATGTCCTCCCCTCCCCCCCCAGGACATACTAGTATATATCTATGGCAGCAATGTCCTCCCCCCCCCCCCCCAGGACATACTAGTATATATCTATGGCAGCAATGTCCTCCCCTCCCCCCCAGGACATACTAGTATATATCTATGGCAGCAATGTCCTCCCCCCCAGGACATACTAGTATATATCTATGGCAGCAATGTCCTCCCCTCCCCCCCAGGACATACTAGTATATATCTATGGCAGCAATGTCCTCCCCCCCCCCCCCCCAGGACATACTAGTATATATCTATGGCAGCAATGTACTCCCCTCCCCCCCAGGACATACTAGTATATATCTATGGCAGCAATGTCCTCCCCCCCCCCCAGGACATACTAGTATATATCTTTGGCAGCAATGTCCTCCCCCCCCCCCCCCAGGACATACTAGTATATATCTATGGCAGCAATGTCCTCCCCCCCCAGGACATACTAGTATATATCTATGGCAGCAATGTCCTCCCCCCCCCAGGACATACTAGTATATATCTATGGCAGCAATGTACTCCTCCCCCCCCCCAGGACATACTAGTATATATCTATGGCAGCAATGTCCTCCCCCCCCCCCCCCCAGGACATACTAGTATATATCTATGGCAGCAATGTCCTCCCCTCCCCCCCAGGACATACTAGTATATATCTATGGCAGCAATGTCCCCCCCCCCCAGGACATACTAGTATATATCTATGGCAGCAATATACTTCTCCCCCCAGGACATACTAGTATATATCTATGGCAGCAATGTCCTCCCCCCCCCCCAGGACATACTAGTATATATCTATGGCAGCAATGTCCTCCCCCCCCAGGACATACTAGTATATATCTATGGCAGCAATGTCCTCCCCCCCCCAGGACATACTAGTATATATCTATGGCAGCAATGTCCTCCCCCCCCCAGGACTTTCTAGCACTTTCTTAGGACTGGGTGGGCTCAGAAGCAGAGTCTGTCCAATCGATGGTGGGAAATTATTCCTAAGTCCTTGCGCTCCAGCTTTTCCTACTTTGGAATAATTTGTTAGTTTTTTGTGTTGGGGCACATGCCTGTACAATTGCATGGACGTTGTGACCACGTCCGCTATCAAACTGGTCTAGTGTGGAGTTTTCTCTTACAATGGACGTTGGAAGCCCGATGTTACACAGCCACACTCCCATCACTACTGCAGAGATTGCAATGTTTTTGGCCATTTAACCCTTCAGATGCTGCGGTCAACAAGCAATTTTACACAGGCACCCCAAATGTCACCCCAAATATATCAAAGGTCCCATGTCTAATAATAAAATATGTGAAGGGAAAGATTTTGCTTACTGTATTTTTACCATGCAAGTAAGGGGGGGGGGGGGGGGGGCACTGTGATATTTTACTCATTTCAGCTGCAGCGCTCCCTTCAGCAGGGTGTGTGCAAGGGGGCCCTAAAGCGAGTCTCCCCCACCCTGTCCCTGCCTACTGCCTGTCCCTGTCCCTGCATACTGCCTGTCCCTGTCCAATGCCTGTCCCTGCCTGCCTGTCCCTGCATACTGCCTGTCCCTGTCCAATGCCTGTCCCTGCCTGCCTGTCCCTGCATACTGCCTGTCCCTGTCCAATGCCTGTCCCTGTCCCTGCCTGCCCCTGTCCCTGCATACTCCCTGTCCCTGCATACTGCCTGTCCCTGTCCAATGCCTGTCCCTTTCCCTGCCTACCTGTCCCTGTCCAATGCCTGTCCCTGTCCCTGCATACTGCCTGTCCCTGTCCAATGCCTGTCCCTGTCCCTGCCTGCCTGTCCCTGCATACTGCCTGTCCCTGTCCAATGCCTGTCCCTGTCCCTGCCTGCCCTTGCATACTGCCTGTCCCTGTCCCTGCCTGTCCTTCTCTCTGCATACTGCCTTTCCTGGTCACTGCCTGTCCCTGTCCAATGCCTGTCCCTGTCCCTGCCTGCCCCTGCATACTACCTGTCCCTGTCCAATGCCTGTCCCTGTCTCTGCATACTGCCTGTCCCTGTCCCTGCCTGTCCTTGTCCCTGCATACTGCCTGTCCCACTCCCTGCATACTGCCTGTCCCTGTCCAATGCCTGTCCCTGCCTGTCCCTGTCCCTGCATACTGCCTGTCCCTGTCCAATGCCTGTCCCTGCCTGTCTCTGTCCCTGCATACTGCCTGTCCCTGTCCCTGCCTGTCTGCCCCTGCCTAATGCCTGTCCCTGTCCCCGCCTATTATTTAGTGATTACTGTTCATCCTGCATCTTATGAATTAGATAGAACGCTAAATGTGAAAGAATAAAGGGGGGAACGAATTGTCACTCACAAGAAGATCTGCATTACCCCAATGAGGAGGGAAAGACTTCAAAACCCCAGTAATTATTCCCCCGATACAAAGGAACACAGTGGTGAAATACATGGCAAGAAAAAGAAAAGTAACACGAGGGCGCAGAGGAGGACGCGGAATAGGAGGTAAAAAACACACAAATCAAAAAAAAAAGAGTCAGTTCCTCTTTTCTATCAGCCGCACAGATCACTGTTAGACAATGGGGAGATCCCAGTACAGATCACTGTTAGACAATGGGGAGATCCCAGTACAGATCACTGTTAGACAATGGGGAGATCCCAGTACAGATCACTGTTAGACAATGGGGAGATCCCAGTGCAGATCACTGTTAGACAATGGGGAGATCCCAGTACAGATCACTGTTAGACAATGGGGAGATCCCAGTACAGATCACTGTTAGACAATGGGGAGATCCCAGTACAGATCACTGTTAGACAATGGGGAGATCCCAGTACAGATCACGGTTAGACAATGGGGAGATCCCAGTACAGATCACTGTTAGACAATGGGGAGATCCCAGTACATATCACTGTTAGACAATGGGGAGATCCCAGTACATATCACTGTTAGACAATGGGGAGATCCCAGCAGTGTCGGACTGGGTACCTTGGGCCCACCAGGGAAACTGATTCTAGGGGCCCACCCTACATACAAAGACACAACCAGCGCCAAACCTTTAACATTAGTACAGCGACTTTGCATAAACCCGTGTATGTTACCAACGATGCATGCACATTGCCAGTCACATATGCAATCGTTTAGTGGCACCATATGCAAGCAGCATAGAATGTTTAGAATGTTTTTTTTTTTTTAAAGGGAATTTCTCGTCTGCAGAAATTCAGTTCACTGCTGTGTGCTGCATGTTAGCAGGTGAGAACACCCCTTTAAAGAGGATGTACCACCAGGTACATCCCCTTGAATTTAATACACCGATAGAACGGCGCCGTCATGAGGAACCGCGGCCCGGTTCCTGTGTATGGCGCCATTCTATCCAGCGGTACCAGGCCGTGCTAAAGCACTGGAGGTCAACCGGCCCGCCCCCAGTGGGTGGGAATTCCCTGCCCTCTATGAAGAGGCTCCAAATCAAATCATCCGCTGCAGATCCAGTGTGTGTTAAGGCACCCTCAGAACATTTTTTTCATGTGAACAGGAGGACCTAATGCACAAAAAGCATGACATCATATATACACCCACCCCACACACACACACACACATATATATATATACGCACACATATCACACATGTGTATAACATACAGTGCATGACATTATATACATTAGTGATGTCACGAAACCAGATTTTTGAGTTTAATACCAATACCAACTTTTTTATTTTGATACTTGATACCATTTCGGTACTTAGCATATAACCCCCATAATAATTCAATATAATGCTGCCCCCCCCCCCCCTGACTGCAGATATAATGCTCCCCAATTTTAAGACTGTTCAAAATTGCTGTATTCTGATTGCCATAACTTTTTTAATCTTTCAACCTGTAGGGCTGTCTGAGAGTTATTTTTGTGCACCATGGTCTGCAGCTTTTCGGTACCGTGTTTGCATGTACAGTGGTGCCTTGGATTACGAGCATAATTCGTTCCAGGACCGCGCTTGTATTCCAAATCCACTCTTTTATACCAAAGCAAATTTTCCCATAAGAAATCATAGAAATGCAGACAATTGGTTCCACACCCCAAATATAATGATTTATTATTCTGAATAACATGTAAAACAGATGAAACAAACATTCAGAAGCAGCAGAATCTGTGATATTATAAGTTACTGTACCGTAATGGAGAGGATGGGAAACACCAGGGCGGACAGAGACTGCAGGGAGCAGGAAGGAATGAGCAGGGCAGATGTGGGCACATACATGCAGCACTCTGTCCGGGGAGAGAGGGGTTACAGCTATGGAGAGATTACCTCCACAGTCCTGTCCCCTGATGTAAGCCTCAGCCTGAAGTGGATCTGCTATGATTGGAAGGTGAGGGAGACTTCCTGGGTCAGAGTACAGTGCTGTAGACCCCGCTATGCAGACCATGCCCCTCCCCCACTCCCCCTCCCACCCAGTACAGGGAGCTCTTACACCAAGTCACAATTTTGAAAAACTGTGAGCTCTTAAACCAAAACGCTCCTAAACCAAGTTACTCTTAAACCAAGGTACCACTGCATTACTTTTTTTTTTTTTTTTTTTTTTTGCAAACACTGTATACCATGCGAGTTTAGGAAGGTGATAATTTAATAGTGCAATTACACATGCGATGATGCCAATTTTTCCCCTTTCTTTGTTTTTATTAAAGTAGTTAGAGTTAGTAGTAGTATGGCTCACACACACAGTATAGTATGTTGGGGGTAGCAGTAGTATGGTGGACACACAGTATAGTATGTTGGGGGTAGCAGTAGTATGGCGGACACACAGTATAGTATGTTGGGGGTAGCAGTAGTATGGTGGACACACAGTATAGTATGTTGGGGGGTAGCAGTAGTATGGCTGACACACAGTATAGTATGTTGGGGGTAGCAGTAGTATGGCGGTCACACAGTATAGTATGTTGGGGGTAGCAGTAGTATGGCGGACACACACACACACACACACACAGTATAGTATGTTGGGGGTAGCAGTAGTATGGCTGACACACAGTATAGTATGTTGGGGATAGCAGTAGTATGGCTGACACACAGTATAGTATGTTGGGGATAGCAGTAGTATGGCTGACACACAGTATAGTATGTTGGGGGTAGCAGTAGTATGGCGGACACACAGTATAGTATGTTGGGGGTAGCAGTAGTATAGCTGACACACACAGTATAGTATGTTGGGGGTAGCAGTAGTATGGCAGACACACAGTATAGTATGTTGGGGGTAGCAGTAGTATGGCGGACACACAGTATAGTATGTTGGGGGTAGCAGTAGTATGGCTGACACACAGTATAGTATGTTGGGGGTAGCAGTAGTATGGCGGTCACACAGTATAGTATGTTGGGGGTAGCAGTAGTATGGCGGTCACACAGTATAGTATGTTGGGGGTAGCAGTAGTATGGCGGACACACAGTATAGTATGTTGGGGGAAGCAGTAGTATGGCGGACACACACAGTATAGTATGTTGGGGGTAGCAGTAGTATGGCGGACACACAGTATAGTATGTTGGGGGTAGCAGTAGTATGGTGGACACACAGTATAGTATGTTGGGGATAGCAGTAGTATGGCGGACACACAGTATAGTATGTTGGGGGAAGCAGTAGTATGGCGGACACACACAATATAATATGTTGGGGGTAGCAGTAGTATGGCGGACACACACACACACAGTATAGTATGTTGGGGGTAGCAGTAGTATGGCTGACACACACAGTATAGTATGTTGGGGGTAGCTGTAGTATAGCTCACACACAATATAATATGTTGGGGGTAGTAGTTGTATGGCGGACACACAGTATAGTATGTTGGGGGTAGCAGTAGTATGGCGGACACACAGTATAGTATGTTGGGGGTAGCAGTAGTATAGCTCACACACACAATATAATATGTTGGGGGTAGCAGTAGTATGGCGGACACACAGTATAGTATGTTGGGGATAGCAGTAGTATGGCGGACACACAGTATAGTATGTTGGGGATAGCAGTAGTATGGCGGACACACAGTATAGTATGTTGGGGGTAGCAGTAGTATGGCGGACACACACAGTATAGTATGTTGGGGGAAGCAGTAGTATGGCGGACACACAGTATAGTATGTTGGGGGAAGCAGTAGTATGGCGGACACACACAGTATAGTATGTTGGGGGAAGCAGTAGTATGGCGGACACACAGTATAGTATGTTGGGGGAAGCAGTAGTATGGCGGACACACACAGTATAGTATGTTGGGGATAGCAGTAGTATGGCGGACACACAGTATAGTATGTTGGGGGAAGCAGTAGTATGGCTGACACACAGTATAGTATGTTGGGGGAAGCAGTAGTATGGCGGACACACACAGTATAGTATGTTGGGGGTAGCAGTAGTATGGCGGACACACACAATATAATATGTTGGGGGTAGCAGTAGTATAGCTCACACACACACACACACAGTATAGTATGTTGGGGGTAGCAGTAGTATGGCGGACACACACAATATAATATGTTGGGGGTAGCAGTAGTATGGCGGACACACACACACAGTATAGTATGTTGGGGGTAGCAGTAGTATGGCTGACACACACAGTATAGTATGTTGGGGGTAGCTGTAGTATAGCTGACACACACACAGTATAGTATTATGGGGGTAGTACTTGTAGTTGTATGGCTGACACATAGCACTAGCATTGTATATTGAGGATAGTAGTTGTATGGCTGACATTGCACTAGTATAGTATATTGGGGATAGTAGTTGTATGGCTGACATTGCACTAGTATAGTATATTGGGGATAGTAGTTGTATGGCTGACATTGCACTAGTATAGTATATTGGGGATAGTAGTTGTATGGCTGACATAGCACTAGTATAGTATATTGGGGATAGTAGTTGTATGGCTGACATTGCACTAGTATAGTATATTGAGGATAGTAGTTGTATTGCTGACACATAGCTATACAACTACTATCCCCAATATGCTATACTAGTGCAATGTCAGCCATACAACTACTATCCCCAATATACTATACTAGTGCAATGTCAGCCATACAACTACTATCCCCAATATACTATACTAGTGCAATGTCAGCCATACAACTACTATCCCCAATATACTATACTAGTGCAATGTCAGCCATACAACTACTATCCCCAATATACTATACTAGTGCAATGTCAGCCATACAACTACTATCCCCAATATACTATACTAGTGCAATGTCAGCCATACAACTACTATCCCCAATATACTATACTAGTGCAATGTCAGCCATACAACTACTATCCCCAATATACTATACTAGTGCTGACACAGCTATACAACTACATGCTGACACATAGCACTAGTATAGTATATTGAGGGTAGTAGTTGTATTGCTGACACATAGCACTAGTATAGTATATTGAGGGTAGTAGTTGTATTGCTGACACATAGCACTAGTATAGTATATTGAGGGTAGTAGTTGTATTGCTGACACATAGCACTAGTATAGTATATTGAGGGTAGTAGTTGTATTGCTGACACATAGGACTAGTATAGTATATTGAGGGTAGTAGTTGTATTGCTGACACATAGGACTAGTATAGTATATTGAGGGTAGTAGTTGTATTGCTGACACATAGCACTAGTATAGTATATTGAGGGTAGTAGTTGTATGGCTGACACATAGGACTAGTATAGTATATTGAGGGTAGTAGTTGTATGGCTGACACATAGGACTAGTATAGTATATTGAGGGTAGTAGTTGTATGGCTGACACATAGGACTAGTATAGTATATTGAGGGTAGTAGTTGTATTGCTGACACATAGCACTAGTATATTGAGGGTAGTAGTTGTATTGCTGACACATAGCACTAGTATAGTATATTGAGGGTAGTAGTTGTATTGCTGACACATAGCACTAGTATAGTATATTGAGGGTAGTAGTTGTATTGCTGACACATAGGACTAGTATAGTATATTGGGAAAAGTATTAGCTGTAGTGGAGAGAACCTTCACCTCCCAGTTCAGCCCTTACACATTTACACACCATCCTACATAATGTTGACATAACACACATATTTGCACACACATAAGCACACTCACCCTTCATGAAGAGCAGGACAGGTGTGCAGGAGATGTATGTGGAGGGATCAGAGAGCTGCATGGTGTGTGCAGACAATCCCTACTGCCCTCCCCTTCTGTCCCGACCAGAGAGCTGGATACTGGAGGCCTGTCTGCTCTGGGGGAGCTCCACATGCAGAGACATCACCCAGAAGGAGGCCACCTGTCATAGCTGCTGCAGGGGGCCCTCTCCCCTCCGGCTGTGTCCCCACTGAGCAGCCAGAGAGGAGGAGGTGGGGGAGGGGCCGGGAGAGGAGAGAGACACCGCGCTCCACATTACACTGCTGCCTGTCACCATGGTCACTGCCCGGCCCATACACCTCACTATACAGAGAGACACCGGCTCCACATTACACTGCTGCCTGTCACCATGGTCACTGCCAGGCCCATACACCTCACTATACAGAGAGACACCGCGCTCCACATTACACTGCTGCCTGTCACCATGGTCACTGCCCGGCCCATACACCTCACTATACAGAGACACCGCGCTCCACATTACACTGCTGCCTGTCACCATGGTCACTGCCCGGCCCATACACCTCACTCTACAGAGAGACACCGCGCTCCACATTACACTGCTGCCTGTCACCATGGTCACTCTGCCCGGCCCATACACCTCACTATACAGAGACACCGCGCTCCACATTACACTGCTGCCTGTCACCATGGTCACTGCCCGGCCCATACACCTCACTATACAGAGAGACACCGCCGCTCCACATTACACTGCTGCCTGTCACCATGGTCACCTGCCCGGCCCATACACCTCACTATACAGAGACACCGCGCTCCACATTACACTGCTGCCTGTCACCATGGTCACTGCCCGGCCCATACACCTCACTATACAGAGAGTACACCGCGCTCCACATTACACTGCTGCCTGTCACCATGGTCACTGCCCGGGGCCCATACACCTCACTATACAGAGAGACACCGCGCTCCACATTACACTGCTGCCTGTCACCATGGTCACCTGCCCGGCCCATACACCTCACTATACAGAGAGACACCCGCTCCACATTACACTGCTGCCTGTCACCATGGTCACTGCCCGGCCCATACACCTCACTATACAGAGACACCCGCTCCACATTACACTGCTGCCTGTCACCATGGTCACTGCCCGGCCCATACACCTCACTATACAGAGAGGACACCGCCCACATTACACTGCTGCCTGTCACCATGGTCACTGCCCGGCCCCATACACCTCACTATACAGAGACACCCGCTCCACATTACACTGCTGCCTGTCACCATGGTCACTGCCCGGCCCATACACCTCACTATACAGAGACACCCGCTCCACATTACACTGCTGCCTGTCACCATGGTCACTGCCCGGCCCATACACCTCACTATACAGAGAGACACCGCGCTCCACATCACACTGCTGCCTGTCACCATGGTCACTGCCCGGCCCATACACCTCACTATACAGAGAGACAACCGCGCTCCACATTACACTGCTGCCTGTCACCTGGTCACTGCCCGGCCCATACACCTCACTATACAGAGAGACACCGCGCTCCACATTACACTGCTGCCTGTCCACCATGGTCACTGCCCGGCCCATACACCTCACTATACAGAGAGACACCGCGCTCCACATCACACTGCTGCCTGTCACCATGGTCACTGCCCGGCCCATACACCTCACTATACAGAGACACACCGCTCCACATTACACTGCTGCCTGTCACCATGGTCCACTGCCCGGCCCATACACCTCACTATACAGAGACACCCGCTCCACATTACACTGGCTGCCTGTCACCATGGTCACTGCCCGGCCCATACACCTCACTATACAGAGAGACACCGCGCTCCACATTACACTGCTGCCTGTCACCATGGTCACTGCCCGGCCCATACACCTCACTATACAGAGACACCCGCTCCACATTACACTGCTGCCTGTCACCATGGTCACTGCCCGGCCCATACACCTCACATACAGAGAGACACCGCTCCACATTACACTGCTGCCTGTCACCATGGTCACTGCCCGGCCCATACAACCTCACTATACAGAGAGACACCGCGCCTCCACACTTACACTGCTGCCCTGTCACCATGGTCACTGCCCGGCCCATTACACCTCACTATACAGAGACACCCGCTCCACATTACACTGCTGCCTGTCACCATGGTCACTGCCCGGCCCATACACCTCACTATACAGAGAGACACCGCGCTCCACATTACACCTGCTGCCTGTCACCATGGTCACTGCCCGGCCCATACACCTCACTATACAGAGAGACACCGCGCTCACATTACACTGCTGCCTGTCACCATGGTCACTGCCCGGCCCATACACCTCACTATACAGAGACACCCGCCCACATTACACTGCTGCCTGTCACCATGGTCACTGCCCGGTCCCATACACCTCACTATACAGAGACACCCGCTCCCACATACACTGCCTGCCTGTCACCATGGTCACTGCCCGGCCCATACACCTCACTCTACAGAGAGACACCGCGCTCCACATCACACTGCTGCCTGTCACCATGGTCACTGCCCGCCCATAAACCTCACTATACAGAGACACCCGCTCCACATCTACACTGCTGCCTGTCACCATGGTCACTGCCCTTTGGCCCATACACCTCACTATACAGAGACACCCGCTCCACATTACACTGCTGCCTGTCACCCATGGTCACTGCCCGGGCCATACACCTCACTATACAGAGACACCCGCTCCACATTACACTGCTGCCTGTCACCATGGTTCACTGCCCGGCCCCATACACCTCACTATACAGAGATGACACCGCGCTCCTACATACACTTGCTGCCTGTCACCATTGGTCACTGCCCGGCCCATACACCTCACTATACAGAGGACACTCCCGCTCCACATTACACTGCTGCCTGTCACCATGGCACTGCCCGGCCCATACACCTCACTATACAGAGACACCCGCCTCCACATTACACTGCTGCCTGTCACCATGGTCACTGCACCGGCCCATACACCTCACTATACGAGAGACACCGCGCTCCACATTACACTGCTGCCTGTCACCATGGTCACTGCCCCGGCCCATACACCTCACTATACAGAGAGACACCGCGCTCCACATTACACTGCTGCCTGTCACCATGGTCACTGCCCGGCCCATACACCTCACTATACAGAGAGACACCGCGCTCCACATTACACTGCTGCCTGTCACCATGGTCACTGCCCGGCCCATACACCTCACTATACAGAGACACCGCGCTCCACATTACACTGCTGCCTGTCACCATGGTCACTGCCCGGCCCATACACCTCACTATACAGAGAGACACCGCGCTCCACATTACACTGCTGCCTGTCACCATGGTCACTGCCCGGCCCATACACCTCACTATACAGAGAGACACCGCGCTCCACATTACACTGCTGCCTGTCACCATGGTCACTGCCCGGCCCCATACACCTCACTATACAGAGGACACCCGCTCCACATTACACTGCTGCCTGTCACCATGGTCACTGCCCGGCCCATACACCTCACTACTACAGAGAGACACCGCGCTCCACATTACACTGCTGCCTGTCACCATGGTCACTGCCCGGCCCATACACCTCACTATACAGAGAGACACCGCGCTCCACATACACTGCTGCCTGTCACCATGGTCACTGCCCGGCCCATATACACCTCACTATACAGAGAGACACCCGCGCTCCACATCACACTGCTGCCTGTCACCCATGGTCACTGCCCGGGCCCATACACCTCACTATACAGAGAGACACCGCGCTCCACATACACTGCTGCCTGTCACCATGGTCACTGCCCGGCCACATACACCTCACTATACAGATGAGACACCGCGCTCCACATTACACTGCTGCCTGTCACCATGGTCACTGCCCGGCCCATTACACCTCACTATACAGAGGACACCCGCTCCACATTACACTGCTGCCTGTCACCATGGTCACTGCCCGGCCCATACACCTCACTATACAGAGAGACACCGCGCTCCACATTACACTGCTGCCTGTCACCATGGTCACTGCCCGGCCCATACACCTCACTATACAGAGAGACACCCGCTCCACATTACACTGCTGCCTGTCACCATGGTCACTGCCCGGCCCATACACCTCACTATACAGAGACACCCGCTCCACATTACACTGCTGCCTGTCACCATGGTCACTGCCCGGCCCATACACCTCACTATACAGAGAGACACCGCGCTCCACATTACACTGCTGCCTGTCACCATGGTCACTGCCCGGCCCATACACCTCACTATACAGAGAGACACCGCGCTCCACATTACACTGCTGCCTGTCACCATGGTCACTGCCCGGCCCATACACCTCACTATACAGAGAGACACCGCGCTCCACATCACACTGCTGCCTGTCACCATGGTCACTGCCCGGCCCATACACCTCACTATACAGAGACACCCGCTCCACATTACACTGCTGCCTGTCACCATGGTCACTGCCCGGCCCATACACCTTCACTATACAGAGACACCGCGCTCCCACATTACACTGCTGCCTGTCACCATGGTCACTGCCCGGCCATACACCTCACTATACAGAGACACCGCCGCTCCACATTACACTGCTGCCTGTCACCATGGTCATCTGCCGGCCCATACACCCTCACTATACAGAGAGACACGCGCTCCACATTCACACTGCTGCCTGTCACCCCGGTCACTGCCCGGCCATACACCTCACCTATACAGAGACACCCCGCTCCACATTACAACTGCTGCCTGTCACCATGGTCACTGCCCGGCCCCATACACCTCACTATACAGAGAGGACACCGCCGCTCCACATTACACTGCTGCCTGTCACCATGGTCAACTGCCCGGCCCATACACCTCACTATACAGAGAGACACCGCGCTCACATTTAACACTGCCTGCCTGTCACCATGGTCACTGCTCCGGCCCATACACCCCACTATACAGAGAGACACCGCGTCTTCCACATTACACTGCTGCCTGTCACCATGGTCACTGCCCGGCCCATACACCTCACTATACAGAGACACCCGCTCCACATTACACTGCTGCCTGTCACCATGGTCACTGCCCGGCCCATACACCTCACTATACAGAGACACCCGCTCCACATCACACTGCTGCCTGTCACCATGGTCACTGCCCGGCCCATACACCTCACTATACAGAGAGACACCGCGCTCCACATCACACTGCTGCCTGTCACCATGGTCACTGCCCGGCCCATACACCTCACTATACAGAGACACCCGCTCCACATTACACTGCTGCCTGTCACCATGGTCACTGCCCGGCCCATACACCTCACTATACAGAGACACCCGCTCCACATTACACTGCTGCCTGTCACCATGGTCACTGCCCGGCCCATACACCTCACTATACAGAGAGACACCGCGCTCCACATCACACTGCTGCCTGTCACCATGGTCACTGCCCGGCCCATACACCTCACTATACAGAGAGACACCGCGCCACATTACACGCTGCCTGTCACCATGGTCACTGCCCCGCCCATACACCTCACTATACAGAGAGACACCGCTCTCCCCATACACTGCTTGCCTGTCACCATGGTCACTGCCACGGCCCATACACCTCACTATACAGAGACACCCGCTCCACATACACTGCTGCCTGTCACCATGGTCACTGCACGGCCCATACACCTCACTATACAGAGGACACCCGCTCCAACATTACACTGCTGCCTGTCACCATGGTCAACTGCCGGCCCATACACCTCACTATACAGAGACACCGCGCTCCACATTACACTGCTGCCTGTCACCATTGGTCATGGCCCGGCCCATACACCTCACTATACAGAGAGGACACCGCGCTCCACATTACACTGCTGCCTGTCACCATGGTCACTGCCCGGCCCATACACCTCCCTATACAGAGGACACCCGCTCCACATTACACTGCTGCCTGTCACCTGGTCACTGCCCGGCCCATACACCTCACTATACAGAGAGACACCGCGCTCCACATTACACTGCTGCCTGTCACCATGGTCACTGCCCGGCCCATACACCTCACTATACAGGAGACACCGCGCTCCACATTACACTGCTGCCTGTCACCATGGTCACTGCCCGGCCCATACACCTCACTATACAGAGAGACACCGCGCTCCACATTACACTGCTGCCTGTCACCATGGTCACTGCCCGGCCCATACACCTCACTATACAGAGAGCACCCGCTCCACATTACACTGCTGCCTGTCAACCATGGTCACTGCCCGGCCCATACACCTCACTATACAGAGAGACACCCGCGCTCCACATCACACTGCTGCCTGTCACCATGGTCACTGCCCGGCCCATACACCTCACTATACAGAGACACCGCCTCCACATTACACTGCTGCCTGTCACCATGGTCACTGCCCGGACCCATACACCTCACTATACAGAAGAGACACCCGCGCTCCACATTACACTGCTGCCTGTCACCATGGTCCACTGCCCGGCCCATAACACCTCACTATACAGATGACACCCGCTCAACATTACACTGCTGTCCTGTCACCATGCGTCACTGCCCTGCCCCATACACCTCACTATACAGAGAGACACCCGCTCCACATTACACTGCTGCCTGTCACCATGGTCAGGCCGGGCCCATACACCTCACTACTACAGAGACACCCGCCCTCCACATTACACTGCTCGCCTGTCACCCCATGGTCACTGCCCTCCTCCGGCCCATCACCCTACTATACAGAGATGACACCGCGCTCCACATTAACACTGCTGCCTGTCACCATGGTCACTGCCGGCCCATACACCTCACTATACAGAGAGACACGCGCTCCACATTACACTGCTGCTGTCAACCATGGTCACTGCCAGGCCCATACACCTCACTATACAGAGAGACACCGCGCTCCAACATTACACTGCTGCCTGTCACCATGGTCACTGCCCGGCCCATACACCTCACCTATACAGAGCACACGCGCTCCACATTACACTGCTGCCTGTCACCATGGTCACTGCCCGGCCCATACACCTCACTATACAGAGAGACACCGCGCTCCACATTACACTGCTGCCTGTCACCATGGTCACTGCCAGGCCCATACACCTCACTATACAGAGAGACACCGCGCTCCACATTACACTGCTGCCTGTCACCATGGTCACTGCCCGGCCCATACACCTCACTATACAGAGAGACACCCGCTCCACATTACACTGCTGCCTGTCACCATGGTCACTGCCCGGCCCATACACCTCACTATACAGAGAGACACCGCGCTCCACATTACACTGCTGCCTGTCACCATGGTCACTGCCCGGCCCATACACCTCACTATACAGAGAGACACCGCGCTCCACATTACACTGCTGCCTGTCACCATGGTCACTGCCCGGCCCATACACCTCACTATACAGAGAGACACCGCGCTCCACATTACACTGCTGCCTGTCACCATGGTCACTGCCCGGCCCATACACCTCACTATACAGAGACACCCGCTCCACATTACACTGCTGCCTGTCACCATGGTCACTGCCCGGCCCATACACCTCACTATACAGAGACACCCGCTCCACATCACACTGCTGCCTGTCACCATGGTCACTGCCCGGCCCATACACCTCACTATACAGAGAGACACCGCGCTCCACATTACACTGCTGCCTGTCACCATGGTCACTGCCCGGCCCATACACCTCACTATACAGAGACACCCGCTCCACATTACACTGCTGCCTGTCACCATGGTCACTGCCCGGCCCATACACCTCACTATACAGAGACACCCGCTCCACATTACACTGCTGCCTGTCACCATGGTCACTGCCCGGCCCATACACCTCACTATACAGAGAGACACCGCGCTCCACATCACACTGCTGCCTGTCACCATGGTCACTGCCCGGCCCATACACCTCACTATACAGAGAGACACCGCCCACATTACACTGCTGCCTGTCACCTGGTCACTGCCCGGCCCATACACCTCACTATACAGAGAGACACCGCGCTCCACATTACACTGCTGCCTGTCACCATGGTCACTGCCCGGCCCATACACCTCACTATACAGAGACACCCGCTCCACATCACACTGCTGCCTGTCACCATGGTCACTGCCCGGCCCATACACCTCACTATACAGAGACACCCGCTCCACATTACACTGCTGCCTGTCACCATGGTCACTGCCCGGCCCATACACCTCACTATACAGAGACACCGCGCTCCACATTACACTGCTGCCTGTCACCATGGTCACTGCCCGGCCCATACACCTCACTATACAGAGAGACACCGCGCTCCACATTACACTGCTGCCTGTCACCATGGTCACTGCCCGGCCCATACACCTCACTATACAGAGAGACACCGCCCACATTACACTGCTGCCTGTCACCTGGTCACTGCCCGGCCCATACACCTCACTATACAGAGAGACACCGCGCTCCACATTACACTGCTGCCTGTCACCATGGTCACTGCCCGGCCCATACACCTCACTATACAGAAGACACCCGCTCCACATTACACTGCTGCCTGTCACCATGGTCACTGCCCCGGCCCATACACCTCACTATACAGAGAGACACCGCGCTCCACATTACACTGCTGCCTGTCAACATGGTCACTGCCCGGCCCATACACCTCACTATACAGAGAGGCACCGCGCTCCACATTACACTGCTGCCTGTCACCATGGTCACTGCCCGGACCCATACACCTCACTATACAGAGAGACACCGCGCTCCACATCACACTGCTGCCTGTCACCATGGTCACTGCCCGGCCCATACACCTCACTATACAGAGACACCCGCTCCACATTACACTGCTGCCTGTCACCATGGTCACTGCCCGGCCCATACACCTCACTATACAGAGAGACAACCGCGCTCCACATTACACTGCTGCCTGTCACCATGGTCACTGCCCGGCCCCATACACCTCACTATACAGAGACACCCGCTCCACATTACACTGCTGCCTGTCACCATGGTCACTGCCCGGCCCATACACCTCACTATACAGAGAGACCACCCGCTCCACATTACACTGCTGCCTGTCACCATGGTCACTGCCCGGCCCATACACCTCACTATACAGAGACACCCCGCTCCACATTACACTGCTGCCTGTCACCATGGTCAACTGCCCGGCCCATTCACCTCACTATACAGAGAGACACCGCGCTCCACATTACACTGCTGCCTGTCACCATGGTCACTGCCCGGCCCATACACCTCACTATACAGAGAGACACCGCGCTCCACATTACACTGCTGCCTGTCACCATGGTCCACTGCCAGGCCCATACACCTCACTATACAGAGAGACACCGCGCTCCACATTACACTGCTGCCTGTCACCATGGTCACTGCCCGGCCCATACACCTCACTATACAGAGACACCGCGCTCCACATTACACTGCTGCCTGTCACCATGGTCACTGCCCGGCCCATACACCTCACTATACAGAGAGACACCGCGCTCCACATTACACTGCTGCCTGTCACCATGGTCACTGCCCGGCCCATACACCTCACTACAGAGAGACACCGCGCTCCACATCACACTGCTGCCTGTCACCATGGTCACTGCCCGGCCCATACACCTCACTATACAGAGAGACACCGCGCTCCACATTACACTGCTGCCTTGTCACCATGGTCACTGCCCGGCCCATTCACCTCACTATACAGAGAGACACCGCGCTCCACATTACACTGCTGCCTGTCACCATGGTCACTGCCCGGCCCATACACCTCACTATACAGAGACACCCGCTCCACATTACACTGCTGCCTGTCACCATGGTCACTGCCCGGCCCATACACCTCACTATACAGAGAGACACCGCGCTCCACATTACACTGCTGCCTGTCACCATGGTCACTGCCCGGCCCATACACCTCACTATACAGAGAGACACCGCGCTCCACATCACACTGCTGCCTGTCACCATGGTCACTGCCCGGCCCATACACCTCACTATACAGAGAGACACCGCGCTCCACATCACACTGCTGCCTGTCACCATGGTCACTGCCCGGCCCATATACCTCACTATACAGAGAGACACCGCGCTCCACATTACACTGCTGCCTGTCACCATGGTCACTGCCCGGCCCATATACCTCACTATACAGAGAGACACAGCGCTCCACATCACACTGCTGCCTGTCACCATGGTCACTGCCCGGCCCATACACCTCACTATACAGAGAGACACCCGCTCCACATTACACTGCTGCCTGTCACCTGGTCACTGCCCGGCCCATACACCTCACTATACAGAGAGACACCGCCCACATTACACTGCTGCCTGTCACCTGGTCACTGCCCGGCCCATACACCTCACTATACAGAGAGACACCGCGCTCCACATTACACTGCTGCCTGTCACCATGGTCACTGCCCGGCCCATACACCTCACTATACAGAGAGACACCGCCCACATTACACTGCTGCCTGTCACCATGGTCACTGCCCGGCCCATACACCTCACTATACAGAGACACCCGCTCCACATTACACTGCTGCCTGTCACCATGGTCACTGCCCGGCCCATACACCTCACTATACAGAGACACCCGCTCCACATTACACTGCTGCCTGTCACCATGGTCACTGCCCGGCCCATACACCTCACTATACAGAGAGACACCGCGCTCCACATTACACTGCTGCCTGTCACCATGGTCACTGCCCGGCCCATACACCTCACTATACAGAGAGACACCGCGCTCCACATTACACTGCTGCCTGTCACCATGGTCACTGCCCGGCCCATACACCTCACTATACAGAGACACCCGCTCCACATTACACTGCTGCCTGTCACCATGGTCACTGCCCGGCCCATACACCTCACTATACAGAGAGACACCGCGCTCCACATTACACTGCTGCCTGTCACCATGGTCACTGCCCGGCCCATACACCTCACTATACAGAGAGACACCGCGCTCCACATTACACTGCTGCCTGTCACCTGGTCACTGCCCGGCCCATACACCTCACTATACAGAGAGACACCGCCCACATTACACTGCTGCCTGTCACCATGGTCACTGCCCGGCCCATACACCTCACTATACAAAGAGACACCGCGCTCCACATCACACTGCTGCCTGTCACCATGGTCACTGCCCGGCCCATACACCTCACTATACAGAGAGACACCGCGCTCCACATTACACTGCTGCCTGTCACCATGGTCACTGCCCGGCCCATACACCTCACTATACAGAGAGGCACCGCGCTCCACATTACACTGCTGCCTGTCACCATGGTCACTGCCCGGCCCATACACCTCATACATATACATATACAGAGGCAGTGACCAGGTGACAGGACTCTGCAGCTGCAGGGAGAAATGTACGGCATATGGGGCCTTGAGCAAATAAACGGGAAGCCTCCTGCTAAGGGGCCCACCAATAGGGAGGAAGGGGGAGGGGCCCACCGGGGGTTTCCCCGGCTCCCCGGTGGCCCAGTCCGAGGCTGGATCCCAGTACAGATCACTGTTAGACAATGGGGAGATCCCAGTACAGATCACTGTTAGACAATGGGGAGATCCCAGTGCAGATCACTGTTAGACAATGGGGAGATCCCAGTACAGATCACTGTTAGACAATGGGGAGATCCCAGAACAGATCACTGTTAGACAATGGGGAGATCCCAGTACAGATCACGGTTAGACAATGGGGAGATCCCATCCCAGTACAGATCACTGTTAGACAATGGGGAGATCCCATCCCAGTACAGATCACTGTTAGACAATGGGGAGATCCCATCCCAGTACAGATCACTGTTAGACAATGGGGAGATCCCAGTACAGATCACTGTTAGACAATGGGGAGATCCCAGAACAAATCACTGTTAGACAATGGAGAGATCCCAGAACAGATCACTGTTAGACAATGGGGAGATCCCAGTACAGATCACTGTTAGACAATGGGGAGATCCCATCCCAGTACAGATGACTGTTAGACAATGGGCAGATCCCATCCCAGTACAGATCACTGTTAGACAATGGGGAGATCCGAGTACAGATCACTGTTAGACAATGGGGAGATCCCAGTACAGATCACTGTTAGACAATGGGGAGAACCCAGTACAGATCACGGTTAGACAATGGGGAGATCCCAGTACAGATCACTGTTAGACAATGGGGAGATCCCAGTACAGATCACTGTTAGACAATGGGGAGATCCCAGTACAGATCACGGTTAGACAATGGGGAGATCCCATCCCAGTACAGATCACTGATAGACAATGGGGAGATCCGAGTACAGATCACTGTTAGACAATGGGGAGATCCCAGTACAGATCACTGTTAGACAATGGGGAGATCCGAGTACAGATCACTGTTAGACAATGGGGAGATCCCAGTACAGATCACTGTTAGACAATGGGGAGATCCCAGTACAGATCACTGTTAGACAATGGGGAGAACCCAGTACAGATCACGGTTAGACAATGGGGAGATCCCAGTACAGATCACTGTTAGACAATGGGGAGATCCCAGTACAGATCACTGTTAGACAATGGGGAGATCCCAGTACAGATCACGGTTAGACAATGGGGAGATCCCATCCCAGTACGGATCACTGTTAGACAATGGGGAGATCCCATCCCAGTACGGATCACTGTTAGACAATGGGCAGATCCCATCCCAGTACAGATCACTGTTAACACAGGAAGAGCGAAAAGATTGGACGAGCGGAGGATCAGGTGTTTCTCAATCCTCGGCCGATCGCTGTAACTTTTACATGGGCTGAAAATCAGCTGCAGGAACGTTTCTAGTAACACCCCCTGCTGATACGGACCCTTCTACTCAATTCTATGGCTGCCACATGCAGCGTATACTCCACTGAACCTAAGGATTCCTCCTGGGAACAAAGATGTCTTCTTTCTACCAATATAAAGTTACAAAGAAGCAGAGAGGTGTTTCAGCCTGGTAGTTACAGTCAGTGGGACCCGGACACTCCAGTCTCTGCCTAAAAGACTTTGAAGATGGAACTGAGATTTATCTCCATATAATAAAGGTAAATGGAGCAGGTGAGCGCTGAGGCCCGAGGATGCTACGGCCGCCATCATACACAATGGAGCAGGTGAGCGCTGAGGCCTGAGGATGCTACGGCCGCCATCATACACAATGGAGCAGGTGAGCGCTGAGGCCTGAGGATGATACGGCCGCCATCATACACAATGGAGCAGGTGAGCGCTGAGGCCTGAGGATGCTACGGCCGCCATCATACACAATGGAGCAGGTGAGCGCTGAGGCCTGAGGATGCTACGGCCGCCATCATACACAATGGAGCAGGTGAGCGCTGAGGCCTGAGGATGCTACAGCCGCCATCATACACAATGGAGCAGGTGAGCGCTGAGGCCTGAGGATGCTACGGCCGCCATCATACACAATGGAGCAGGTGAGCGCTGAGGCCTGAGGATGCTACGGCCGCCATCATACACAAAATGGAGCAGGTGAGCGCTGAGGCCTGAGGATGCTACGGCCGCCATCATACAGAATGGAGCAGGTGAGCGCTAAGGCCTGAGGATGCTACGGCCGCCATCATACACAATGGAGCAGTGAGCGCTGAGGCCTGAGGATGCTACGGCCGCCATCATACACAATGGAGCAGGTGACAGCTGAGGCCCGAGGATGCTACAGCCGCCATCATACACAATGGAGCAAGTGGGCGCTGAGGCCTGAGGATGCTACGGCCGCCATCATACACAATGGAGCAGGTGAGCGCTGAGGCCTGAGGATGCTACGGCCGCCATCATACACAAAATGGAGCAGGTGAGCGCTGAGGCCTGAGGATGCTACGGCCGCCATCATACATAATGGAGCAGGTGAGCGCTAAGGCCTGAGGATGCTACGGCCGCCATCATACACAATGGAGCAGTGAGCGCTGAGGCCTGAGGATGCTACGGCCGCCATCATACACAATGGAGCAGGTGACAGCTGAGGCCTGAGGATGCTACAGCCGCCATCATACACAATGGAGCAAGTGGGCGCTGAGGCCTGAGGATGCTACGGCCGCCATCATACACAATGGAGCAGGTGACAGCTGAGGCCTGAGGATGATACGGCCGCCATCATACACAATGGAGCAGGTGGGCGCTGAGGCCCGAGGATGCTACGGCCGCCATCATACACAATGGAGCAGGTGGGCGATGAGGCCTGAGGATGCTACGGCCGCCATCATACATAATGGAGCAGGTGAGCGCTAAGGCCTGAGGATGCTACGGCCGCCATCATACACAATGGAGCAGGTGAGCGCTGAGGCCCGAGGATGCTACGGCCGCCATCATACACAATGGAGCAGGTGACAGCTGAGGCCTGAGGATGATACGGCCGCCATCATACACAATGGAGCAGGTGAGCGCTGAGGCCTGAGGATGATACGGCCGCCATCATACACAATGGAGCAGGTGAGCGCTGAGGCCTGAGGATGCTACGACCGCCATCATACACAATGGAGCAGGTGGGCGCTGAGGCCTGAGGATGCTACAGCCGCCATCATACACAATGGAGCAGGTGAGCGCTGAGGCCTGAGGATGCTACGGCCGCCATCATACACAATGGAGCAGGTGAGCGCTAAGGCCTGAGGATGCTACGGCCGCCATCATACACAAAGGCAGGTGAGCGATGAGGCCTGAGGATGCTACGGCCGCCATCATACACAATGGAGCAGGTGAGCGCTGAGGCCTGAGGATGCTACGGCCGCCATCATACACAATGGAGCAGGTGAGCGCTGAGGCCTGAGGATGCTACGGCCGCCATCATACACAATGGAGCAGGTGAGTGCTGAGGCCCGAGGATGCTACAGCCGCCATCATACACAATGGAGCAGGTGAGCGCTGAGGCCTGAGCATGCTACGGCCGCCATCATACACAATGGAGCAGGTGAGCGCTGAGGCCTGAGGATGCTACAGCCGCCATCATACACAATGGAGCAGGTGAGTGCTGAGGCCTGAGGATGCTACGGCCGCCATCATACACAATGGAGCAGGTGAGTGCTGAGGCCTGAGGATGCTACGGCCGCCATCATACACAAAATGGAGCAGGTGAGCGCTGAGGCCTGAGGATGCTACGGCCGCCATCATACACAATGGAGCAGGTGAGCGCTGAGGCCTGAGGATGATACGGCCGCCATCATACACAATGGAGCAGGTGAGCGCTGAGGCCCGAGGATGCTACAGCCGCCATCATACACAATGGAGCAGGTGAGCGCTGAGGCCTGAGGATGCTACGGCCGCCATCATACACAATGGAGCAGGTGAGCGCTGAGGCCTGAGGATGCTACGGCCGTCATCATACACAAAATGGAGCAGGTGAGCGCTGAGGCCTGAGGATGCTACGGCCGCCATCATACACAATGGAGCAGGTGAGCGCTGAGGCCTGAGGATGCTACGGCCGCCATCATACATAATGGAGCAGGTGAGCGCTGAGGCCTGAGGATGCTACGGCCGCCATCATACACAATGGAGCAGGTGAGCGCTGAGGCCCGAGGATGCTACAGCCGCCATCATACACAATGGAGCAGGTGAGCGCTGAGGCCCGAGGATGCTACAGCCGCCATCATACACAATGGAGCAGGTGAGTGCTGAGGCCTGAGGATGCTACGGCCGCCATCATACACAATGGAGCAGGTGAGTGCTGAGGCCTGAGGATGCTACGGCCGCCATCATACACAAAATGGAGCAGGTGAGCGCTGAGGCCTGAGGATGCTACGGCCGCCATCATACACAATGGAGCAGGTGAGCGCTGAGGCCTGAGGATGCTACGGCCGCCATCATACACAATGGAGCAGGTGAGCGCTGAGGCCCGAGGATGCTACAGCCGCCATCATACACAATGGAGCAGGTGAGCGCTGAGGCCCGAGGATGCTACAGCCGCCATCATACACAATGGAGCAGGTGAGCGCTGAGGCCCGAGGATGCTACGGCCGCCATCATACACAATGGAGCAGGTGAGCGCTGAGGCCTGAGGATGCTACGGCCGCCATCATACACAATGGAGCAGGTGAGTGCTGAGGCCTGAGGATGCTACGGCCGCCATCATACACAATGGAGCAGGTGAGCGCTGAGGCCTGAGGATGCTACGGCCGCCATCATACACAATGGAGCAGGTGAGCGCTGAGGCCTGAGGATGCTACGGCCGCCATCATACACAATGGAGCAGGTGAGCGCTGAGGCCTGAGGATGCTACGGCCGCCATCATACATAATGGAGCAGGTGAGCGCTGAGGCCTGAGGATGCTACGGCCGCCATCATACACAATGGAGCAGGTGAGCGCTGAGGCCTGAGGATGCTACGGCCGCCATCATACACAATGGAGCAGGTGAGCGCTGAGGCCTGAGGATGCTACGGCCGCCATCATACACAATGGAGCAGGTGAGCGCTGAGGCCTGAGGATGCTACGGCCGCCATCATACACAAAATGGAGCACGGACGCTTTTATTTCTCTTTCATGCAGTGATGGAGGAAAATGTCATTTTTTAGGCACAATTAACTAAATATTGACAAATCATCCGTTTTCTTACCTGATAATAAACTCATGTGTAAGCCGCAGCCATTTGGTTCTTTCCTAATTAAAGCGGCGACATAATTGTAAATATTTCCATGATCAATGAAAGCGCCGCTTAGTATTCCGCTCACTGGAGGCGCCTGATTCTTACAGACAAATTCACTCAATATCCAGATTTACAGGAATTGGTCACTGTAGCAGAACCGAGATCATTGGTAACATTTATCTTCATATTACACTGCTTTATGTGAGGTTTAATATACTGTACGATGGCAACTAAAGCCCAGGAGTCACGGGAAAGCCGATATAGTTATTCACTGAAAGTACCACATAGAGGCTTCAAGGTGCACAATTAACCCCTTAGGACCCATGATGTGCCAGTACCCCAGAAGGTTCAGAGGCTCCGGAGCTGAGCTCATTTCATAGAGGGAGAGGACCTCCGTGCGGTCAGCTCTGCTATCTTCTAATAGAGTCTGCCACAGGCAAATCACATTGATCAATGCTATGTAATAGCCTCATTCAGATCACACTGATCAATGCTATGTAGTGGCCACAGACAGACTCTACAAGAAGATCAAAGATCACACCGATCAGTGCTATGTAATAGCCTCAGGCAGATCACACTGATCAGTGCTATGTAATAGCCTCAGGCAGACTCTATGAGAAGATCACAGATAACACTGATCAGTGCTATGTAATGGCCTCAGGCAGATCACACTGATGCGTGCTATGTAATGGCCTCAGGCAGATCACACTGATCCATGCTATGTAATGGCCTCAGGCAGACTGTACAAGAAGATCACAGATCACACTGATCAGTGCTATGTAATGGCCTCAGGCAGATCACACTGATCAGTGCTATGTAATGGCCTCAGGCAGATCACACTGATCCGTGCTATGTAATGGCCTCAGGCAGACTGTACAAGAAGATCACAGATCACACTGATCAGTGCTATGTAATGGCCTCAGGCAGATCACACTGATCAGTGCTATGTAATGGCCTCAGGCAGATCGCACTGATCAGTGCTATGTAATGGCCTCAGGCAGATCACACTGATCCGTGCTATGTAATGGCCTCAGGCAGACTGTACAAGAAGATCACAGATCACACTGATCAGTGATATGTAATGGCCTCAGGCAGATAACACTGATAAATGCTATGTAATGGCCTCAGGCAGATCACACTGATCAGTGCTATGTATTGGCCTCAGGCAGACTCTATTAGAAGATCACAGATCACACTGATCAGTGATATGTGATGGCCTCAGGCAGATCACACTGATCAGTGCTATGTAATGGCCTCAGGCAGATCACACTGATCAGTGCTATGTAATGGCCTCAGGCAGACTCTGTGAGAAGATCATAAATAACACTGATCAGTGATATGTAATGGCCACAGGCAGGTAACACTAATCAGTGCTGTAAAAAAAGAAGAAGTAATAACAGCATCCAGGCGATTTAAAGTGCAAAAGGCAAAAGTGCTTTTATTACCTCATGGCACATATACAACAGCGACGTTTCGACCTACATGGTCTTTTTCAAGCTAGTGCATAATGGCAAATGACATTATATATATATATATATATATATATATATATATATATATATATTTATCATTGATAACCAATCATAATGCTTCAGCAAGCCCTGAGGTATCCTCCCCTTCATACTTTACTAACCCATAGTCACCCACTCAGTGCTGTGTAATGGCCTCGGGCAGATCACACTGATCAATGCTATGTAATGGCATAAGATAGATAACACTGATCAGTGCTATGTAATGGCCTCAGGCAGATCACACCGATCAGTGCTATGTAATGGCCTCAGGCAGATCACACCGATCAGTGCTATGTAATGGCCTCGGGCAGATCACACTCATCAATGCTATGGAATGGCCTCAGGCAGACTCTATGAGAAGATGACATAACACCGATCAGTGCTATGTAATGGCCTCGGGCAGATCACACTCATCAATGCTATGGAATGGCCACAATGCTATGTGGAAACTGTTTGGGGCATATACATCTAGTGAGTGGTGAACATTCTCAACACTCACCAAGTGTAAGTTGTGATTGCTGACTGGGAGAACAGATCTGCTCCCGATATGGAATGGCCATAGGTAGACTATGAGAAGATCACAAATAACACTGATCAATGCTATGGAATGGCCACAGGCAGACTCTATGAGAAGATCAAAGATAATACTGATCAGTGCTATGTAATGGCCTCAGGTAGATTACACTGATCGATGCTCTGTAATGGCCTCAGGCAGACTCTACAAGAAGATCACAGATAACACTGATCAATGCATTGAAAAGTGTTAACAATGTAAAGAATGAGTGTAATAGTCTTCTAGGGGGACAAAAAAAAAGTGTAAAAAAAAAAAGGTTTTAAAAATATGACGTAGCCGCTCTCCCAATACAAATTTAAATCACCCCTTTCCAATTTTATGTATAAAACACATAAAAATAAAGAAACAGATCATATATAGTAGTGTGCTCAGTTGTCCAATCTAATAAAATATAAAAATATTATTCCCGTATGGTGAACAGCGTAAACAGAAAAAGCCAAAAAGAATTGCAGAATTTTTGTTACATTATATATCAGGGGGAAAAAAGCAATTGAAATGTTTCATCTACACAAATAAGGCACCAATGAAACTGGAGATCATGGCACAAAAAATAAAAACTAACAGTCCCGAGGGTAGAACAATAAAACGCCATGGCTCTCAGAAGGCGAGGAGGAAAAAACGGAAATGACAAAATTGAAATTGGTCACTGGGTCCTTAAGGTCAATATCCTGTGTGCCTTCAAGGGGTTAAACCTGGATACGGCCATACGCTGCATCCATGTTTTCCAGGACTCCCTAGGGCGGCATCCAACTTTTTCAGCCACCGATAATCAATTACTGAGACCTCGGGGTTCGCGGCCCAATGGATTCGAGCTTATAGATCCAAAAAATCCTGCTTTTCTGTTTTCAGTTACATCAGGAGGCGTTACATCAGGAGGCGTTGCATCGGGAGGAGTTACATCAGGAGGCGTTGCATCGGGAGGTGTTACATCGGGAGGAGTTACATTGGGAGGAGTTACATCGGGAGGAGTTACATCGGGAGGCGTTACATCGGGAGGAGTTACATCGGGAGGAGTTACATCGGGAGGAGTTACATCGGGAGGAGTTACATCGAGAGGTGTTACATCGGGAGGAGTTACATCGGGAGGCGTTACATCGAGAGCTGTTACATCGAGAGGTGTTACATCGGGAGGAGTTACATCAGGAGGCGTTACATCGAGAGGTGTTACATCGGGAGGAGTTGCATCGGGAGGAGTTACATTGGGAGGAGTTACATCGGGAGGAGTTACATCGGGAGGAGTTACATCGGGAGGAGTTACATCGGGAGGAGTTACATCGGGAGGAGTTACATCGGGAGGAGTTACATCGGGAGGTGTTACATCGGGAGGAGTTACATCGGGAGGAGTTACATCGGGAGGCGTTACATCGAGAGCTGTTACATCGAGAGGTGTTACATCGGGAGGAGTTACATCGGGAGGCGTTACATCGAGAGGTGTTACATCGGGAGGAGTTACATCGGGAGGAGTTACATCGGGAGGAGTTACATCGGGAGGAGTTGCATCGGGAGGAGTTACATTGGGAGGAGTTACATCGGGAGGAGTTACATCGGGAGGAGTTACATCGGGAGGAGTTACATCGGGAGGAGTTACATCGAGAGGTGTTACATCGGGAGGAGTTACATCGGGGGGACAAAAAAAAGTGTAAAAAAAAAAGGTTTTAAAAATATGACGTAGCCGCTCTCCCAATACAAATTTAAATCACCCCTTTCCAATTTTATGTATAAAACACATAAAAATAAAGAAACAGATCATATATAGTAGTGTGCTCAGTTGTCCAATCTAATAAAATATAAAAATATTATTCCCGTATGGTGAACAGCGTAAACAGAAAAAGCCAAAAAGAATTGCAGAATTTTTGTTACATTATATATCAGGGGGAAAAAAGCAATTGAAATGTTTCATCTACACAAATAAGGCACCAATGAAACTGGAGATCATGGCACAAAAAATAAAAACTAACAGTCCCGAGGGTAGAACAATAAAAACGCCATGGCTCTCAGAAGGCGAGGAGGAAAAAACGGAAATGACAAAATTGAAATTGGTCACTGGGTCCTTAAGGTCAATATCCTGTGTGCCTTCAAGGGGTTAAACCTGGATACGGCCATACGCTGCATCCATGTTTTCCAGGACTCCCTAGGGCGGCATCCAACTTTTTCAGCCACCGATAATCAATTACTGAGACCTCGGGGTTCGAGGCCCAATGGATTCGAGCTTATAGATCCAAAAAATCCTGCTTTTCTGTTTTCAGTTACATCAGGAGGCGTTACATCAGGAGGCGTTGCATCGGGAGGAGTTACATCAGGAGGCGTTACATCGGGAGGAGTTACATCGGGAGGAGTTACATTGGGAGGAGTTACATCGGGAGGAGTTACATCAGGAGGCGTTACATCGGGAGGAGTTACATCGGGAGGAGTTACATCGGGAGGAGTTACATCGGGAGGCGTTACATCGAGAGGTGTTACATCGGGAGGAGTTACATCGGGAGGCGTTACATCGAGAGCTGTTACATCGAGAGGTGTTACATCGGGAGGAGTTACATCAGGAGGCGTTACATCGAGAGGTGTTACATCGGGAGGAGTTACATCGGGAGGAGTTACATCGGGAGGAGTTACATCGGGAGGAGTTACATCGGGAGGAGTTACATCGGGAGGAGTTACATCGGGAGGAGTTACATCGGGAGGAGTTACATCGGGAGGAGTTACATCGGGAGGAGTTACATCGGGAGGAGTTACATCGGGAGGAGTTACATCGGGAGGCGTTACATCGAGAGCTGTTACATCGAGAGGTGTTACATCGGGAGGAGTTACATCAGGAGGCGTTACATCGAGAGGTGTTACATCGGGAGGAGTTACATCGGGAGGAGTTACATCGGGAGGAGTTACATCGGGAGGAGTTACATCGGGAGGAGTTACATCGGGAGGAGTTACATCGGGAGGAGTTACATCGGGAGGAGTTACATCGGGAGGAGTTACATCGGGAGGAGTTACATCGGGAGGTGTTACATCGGGAGGAGTTACATCGGGGGGACAAAAAAAAGTGTAAAAAAAAAAGGTTTTAAAAATATGACGTAGCCGCTCTCCCAATACAAATTTAAATCACCCCTTTCCAATTTTATGTATAAAACACATAAAAATAAAGAAACAGATCATATATAGTAGTGTGCTCAGTTGTCCAATCTAATAAAATATAAAAATATTATTCCCGTATGGTGAACAGCGTAAACAGAAAAAGCCAAAAAGAATTGCAGAATTTTTGTTACATTATATATCAGGGGGAAAAAAGCAATTGAAATGTTTCATCTACACAAATAAGGCACCAATGAAACTGGAGATCATGGCACAAAAAATAAAAACTAACAGTCCCGAGGGTAGAACAATAAAAACGCCATGGCTCTCAGAAGGCGAGGAGGAAAAAACGGAAATGACAAAATTGAAATTGGTCACTGGGTCCTTAAGGTCAATATCCTGTGTGCCTTCAAGGGGTTAAACCTGGATACGGCCATACGCTGCATCCATGTTTTCCAGGACTCCCTAGGGCGGCATCCAACTTTTTCAGCCACCGATAATCAATTACTGAGACCTCGGGGTTCGAGGCCCAATGGATTCGAGCTTATAGATCCAAAAAATCCTGCTTTTCTGTTTTCAGTTACATCAGGAGGCGTTACATCAGGAGGCGTTGCATCGGGAGGAGTTACATCAGGAGGCGTTGCATCGGGAGGTGTTACATCGGGAGGAGTTACATTGGGAGGAGTTACATCGGGAGGAGTTACATCAGGAGGCGTTACATCGGGAGGAGTTACATCGGGAGGAGTTACATCGGGAGGAGTTACATCGGGAGGCGTTACATCGAGAGGTGTTACATCGGGAGGAGTTACATCGGGAGGCGTTACATCGAGAGCTGTTACATCGAGAGGTGTTACATCGGGAGGAGTTACATCAGGAGGCGTTACATCGAGAGGTGTTACATCGGGAGGAGTTGCATCGGGAGGAGTTACATTGGGAGGAGTTACATCGGGAGGAGTTACATCAGGAGGCGTTACATCGGGAGGAGTTACATCGGGAGGAGTTACATCGGGAGGAGTTACATCGGGAGGTGTTACATCGGGAGGAGTTACATCGGGAGGAGTTACATCGGGAGGCGTTACATCGAGAGCTGTTACATCGAGAGGTGTTACATCGGGAGGAGTTACATCAGGAGGCGTTACATCGAGAGGTGTTACATTGGGAGGAGTTACATCGGGAGGAGTTACATCGGGAGGAGTTACATCGGGAGGAGTTGCATCGGGAGGAGTTACATTGGGAGGAGTTACATCGGGAGGAGTTACATCGGGAGGAGTTACATCGGGAGGAGTTACATCGGGAGGAGTTACATCGGGAGGTGTTACATCGGGAGGAGTTACATCGGGGGGACAAAAAAAAGTGTAAAAAAAAAAGGTTTTAAAAATATGACGTAGCCGCTCTCCCAATACAAATTTAAATCACCCCTTTCCAATTTTATGTATAAAACACATAAAAATAAAGAAACAGATCATATATAGTAGTGTGCTGCGTTGTCCAATCTAATAAAATACAAAAATATTATTCCCGTATGGTGAACGGCGTAAACAGAAAAAGCAAAAAAGAATTGCAGATTTTTTGTTACATTATATATCAGGGGGAAAAAAGCAATTGAAACGTTTCATCTACACAAATAAGGCACCAATGAAAATTGGAGATCATGGCACAAAAAAGAAGAACTAACAGTCCTGACATGGTCAGAGCTGGGATAGGGCTGCTATGTGTGTGTGGGGGGGGGAGGGGTATTTAGGAATAAGGCAGTGCCCTCCAGAGAGCCGGTGCAGCTCGGGGAAAGTCCTGGGATTGGGAGGTTTGGATGTTATTCAGATGCAGGTGAGACGGTGGGAGGTTGGAGGAAGATCAGACTCCGGCTGCAGTACGTACAGTAACTCTCTTATATGTAAGGCTATGTTCACACAATGATTTTTCCTCTCCTTTTAAAATTATGTCCGTTATTTGGCTGTCTGGCGACGGACACTGCAGTGACGTCTGTCGGTCCATTATTCCAGGTCAGGTGGACTGGTCGCCGTTTGTCTATAATTGAAAAGTCCATTTATTAGTAAGGATAGGGAAAAAGAAAAACTGTGTGTGACCAACTAATAAAAAAGTCTGGTGTTTGCAAAAGACTTTGAAAATAATTGTCATGAACATTATTTGGACGTCCACGCAGACAGCGTCCGTTATTTTACACACTGTGCACTGGCTGTCCATCATTCCATTGACTTCAAGGCATTGGATTGAAATCTATTACATCGCAGCAATAACCGACGTCTTTTTAAATTGAAAAAGTAGCCGCCTTTTCTCTTTTTTTGATGTTGTGTGAACAAAGTCGTAGAGCGGTTCAGTCCATTGTAAGAGTAAGTGCCTGTGCATATCCAAGTCCAGGGCGTCACTCTCCTCGGGTGGACGCCATCTCTAGAAGCTTTCCTATCAGTAGAAACCCCCTTTAAGTATGGTACATTGGCTTCCTGGTTCTCCTGAGACATGAGAGGACGTGCAGCCCGGCCGTCCTTGTTACCGGGAATGATCTCACCGTGTAATCTGCCCGGGCACGGAGCGCGCTTTATTAATATGTGCAATTAGTTATTCCTGTCACAATCTGCCATAAAACCATAATCTGTTTCCAGCACATTGAGGAATTACGTGTCGCTAAGGGGAGCGCGCCGCAATGGGAATAAATATTTAATTAGCATTAAAGCAAATCCCACTTAATCCCATTCTATCTCTGATCTATAAATCTTATCAGACGGCCACAAATAATTCACTGCCCAGAATTTAGTAGGAAAATGAAAACTGAATAAATAACACGATAAATAAAAGATTCGGCTTCTATGTTGTGGAAACAGTAATGAGCATCTCGGAGTAACCCCGTCTCCTTATTGTCGGAGAGAAGACAGAAATTACAGCGAGGACTCAGAATCATTAAAAAAAAATAACAAACTTTAAAACTATAAAAAAAATTACAATTTAGTGTAAACTTCTAAAACCCGAATTATTTTTTATGAGATAAAGGTTTTTACATTTTTAGGATACCCTATTCTTTAACCCCTTAAAGGGGTATTCCACTCACACACAACCTCTGATATATTGCTGCCCATGGTGAGACTAACAGTTCCTTCCATACTTGTTATGATCTATTCAGTCTCCTTCCCCCAGTTCTCAGCTGCTGCTTTCTGCTGACGACACAAAAATCTGTGTGTGAGCTTTTCTCTCTGTCTCCCCCTCCTCCCCCTCCCTTCTGAGACAGCTGATGTAAACAAGTCCCTGGCAAGCTGTATCTGCAACACTGTAGCTTCTTTGTAATGCTGGTAGAATTAATCACCATTAATTACCCCAAATCTGCTCTACCATGCCATAACTTGGCCTCAGGGAGCGATGTGATTGGGAAAAACACATCAAGAGTCATCCACTGTAAGGTACCCCGACGGGGATTGGATTTACAGATAGTGGCATAATCATCATACCGTGTGTGCAATCAGTCACATCAGCAGTTCACCCTTGATAAACCTCCCATCAGCTCTGCCCTACAGTGCATAGAGAATAGTGAGACACCTAGTGGTGGGAGAGCAGAATACATATAGCTAACATTACCGACCTACATGCAGTACAGCTCTAGGACACTGCACGCCCAGCGACACAACCCTCTTAAAGAAACCAATGTAAAAATGTAGGTTCCTTTGTGTTGACTTAAAATCTTTGTGCACATGAGAGAAACAATCTGGCCCACAAAGCTACAGGTAATAGCCTCACTTACCCACCCCCACATCCCCCCACTATATTAGATCAGTGGGGTGCTGGTAGTTGGACCCCAACTGGTGACTATCCTGTAGATGAGTGAAACAATGTCAGATTGGGATAACCCTTTAAAGTCTTTAATTTTGCCAAAAGTTGTAGATGGTAAAAATATAGAATATTATATAAATTTGTATCTTCATAATTATATGAACCAACAGAACAAATATAACAGGAACATTTATCATGCAAAAATAATGCTATAAGAGTTTAAAGTGAATGGGCCACTCGGTACATTGTTTTTTTGTTTTGTACATGAACAGACCGGCGCCGGGATACCGTGCGGGGATGCCAATGCCGCAGTACTATTTTTAAACCGCCACACGATTCCCAAGCCCCAGCCGGGCATGAAGCACTTGAGGTAGGCCTATGGGCCGCTAGTGTGACAATGCCCCCTCCACTCTGTGATGTGGCCCCACACGGGGGGCTGGCGGGCCCATCTCAAGTGCTTCATGACCAGCTGGTGCTCAGTAATAGAACAGCGGTGTGCGCAGGAACTGGCAAAGTACCTAGTGGTACATTTGCTTCAAGAATTAGCAGTTAATAGAGGCCACATCATGTAAACAGAATGATAGAGTTGGGGAGCTCGGTGTGTGGCACTAGAGCAGCAGAATACACAGCTAGGACCCTGCTACTATTGTCAAGGGTAGAGAGGAGCCAGGAACCTGCTACTACTGCCAGGAGAGGAGAGAAGCCAGGACCCTGCTACTACTGCCAGGAGCAGAGAAAAGCCAGGAACCTGCTACTACTGCCAGGAGAGGAGAGGAGCCAGGACCCTGCTACTACTGCCAGGAGCAGAAAAGAGCCGGGACCCTGCTACTACTGCCAGGAACGGAGAGGAGCCAGGAACTTGCTACTATTGCCAGGAGTGGAGAGGAGCCAAGAACCTCCTACTATTGCCAGGAGTGGAGAGGAGCCAAGAACCTCCTACTACTGCCAGGAGCGGAGAGGAGCCAGGAACCTGCTACTACTGCCAGGAGAGGAGAGGAGCCAGGACCCTGCTACTACTGCCAGGAGCAGAGAAAAGCCAGGAACCTGCTACTACTGCCAGGAGAGGAGAGGAGCCAGGACCCTGCTACTACTGCCAGGAGCAGAAAAGAGCCGGGACCCTGCTACTACTGCCAGGAACGGAGAGGAGCCAGGAACTTGCTACTACTGCCAGGAGTGGAGAGGAGCCAAGAACCTCCTACTACTGCCAGGAGCGGAGAGGAGCCAGGACCCTGCTACTACTGCCAGGAGCGGAAAGGAGCCAGGACCCTGCTACTATTGCAGGAGCAGAAAAGAGCCGGGACCCTGCTACTACTGCCAGGAGCGGAAAGGAGCCAGGAAATTGCTACTACTGCCAGGAGCGGAGAGGAGCCAAGAACCTCCTACTACTGCCAGGAGCGGAAAGGAGCCGGGGACCTGCTACTACTTTTAGGAGTTATATAGGGGTCCGGGATACAATTGGATCATCCCCCGATCTCCAACCACAGGCACCTGACCACACACCCATCCACTGGCAGGAAGACCTGTCCGTCATAGAAAGAACCAAAACCGAACTCCGCAGGTGACGTCGGGGAGGTCCATGAAACCAAGTGAGCAGATAAAATAAGCCAGTGTTCAGACTAATGCAAAACAAAACACCGAAACAGAACAAATACAAGAAAATCAGCCCCTACCTGGCCGCACAGCACGAGTCAAGGGGCGCATCACGCTCCGCAGAGATACAGTCCTGACAGTACCCCTTCTTTTATGAGGGGCCTCAGGACCCTCACAGAACTCAACTTAACTCAGAGCATTGCCATCTGACTCCCATTCATCAGAAGAAGAGTCCATGGCATGGAGAACAGGCTTACTGACAGAACGAGCAGAAGAACATAAATTCACATCAGAAACAGGAACATCAGGTCCAGCAGAACTTGAAATATTGATTCAGGTACCTGTGCACCTAAGTGATCTTCCTGGGAGTCACCTGAACGCCGATGATCCGGGTTTTCTTGCCGCTTGGGGCGCTTGTAGCAGAAACGGATGTAATGGCCGCTGTCACCACAGTAGTAACATAGACCGTTGCGTCTCCGGTGTTCTCGTCTGGTCCTGGCGTCCAATAGTCCCAGCTGTATGGGCTCGTCCTCAGGAATAGCAGGGGAAACTAGAGGGTTTTTGTCAGAGCAGGAGACAGAGGTTTTAGAAAGGTCAGAGCATAATCTTTCCGTATGTCTGTCACAGAGTCTACGGTCAATACGCACAGCTAAATTCATGGCCTGCTTAAGGGTTGGAGGATCCAGGCATCCTTAATGCCATCAGACAACCCCTGCTTAAATTGGCATCTAAGCGCAGGATCATTCCACCCAGATGGAACGCACCACTGGCGGAACTCTGCAATATACTCCTCCACCGGTCGTTTGCCATCTTAAGGATGTTAACCGACGTTCAGCTACCGCTGCTCGGTCAGGGTTGTCATATAACAGCCCTAAGGCTGCAAAAACTGGTCTTCTGAGGTCAGTTCTAGAGAGTCAGGGGGTAAAGAAAAAGCCCACTCTTGTGGCGGACCTTGTAAGAGGGACATGAGAATGCCCAGGTCTCCAGATGAGTGAGGGCGCAGACAAAAAATATCATAAAATTCATAGTCTGGCAAAAATGTAGGCTGGTTATTCCTCAGGTCAGAGAAGGATGCAGGAGAGACACAGACAGTGTATCCAAAGTTCAGCCCTGCCCACTGTCCCCGCCTACTTGCAGCTATCTGTCCTAAAGTGGCAGCTGGCAACTGGGCGGTGGTCCCTGGCCTGGATATGTGAAACAAAAAGACAAGATGAACAAACACAATAAGAATAGTCAACAGTCTAGGTCACAACGGTCGGGCAGCAAAAATACAAAATCAGGATCCAATAGGCGTAGTCATATAATAAGGTCAGGGGCAGCAAGCAGGGACGGTCAGGGGCAGCGAGCAGGGACGGTCAGGGGCAGCGAGCAGGGACGGTCAGGTGCAGCGAGCAGGTACGGTCAGGGGCAGCGAGCAGGAACGGTCAGGGGCAGCAAGCAGGGACGGTCAGATGCAGCGAGCAGGTACGGTCAGGGGCAGCGAGCAGGGACGGTCAGGTGCAGCGAGCAGGGACTGTCAGGGGCAGCGAGCAGGGACGGTCAGGGGCAGCAAGCAGGGACGGTCAGATGCAGCGAGCAAGGACGGTCAGGGGCAGCGAGCAGGGACGGTTAGGTGCAGCGAGCGGGGACTGTCAGGGGCAGTGAGCGGGGACGGTCAGGGGCAGCGAGCGGGGACGGTCAGAGATACAGAGAAGAAGGGTCAGAACAAACACAGAATAGCAGAGTCAGAAGCAGCAGAAAGAGACAAGCTCAGTAACCAGTAAGCAGTATACAGACTGGGGGTGTATATATAGGAGGCCGGGGGTCCAGAACATAATTGGACCATCCCCCGATCTCCAACCACAGACACCTGACCACACACCCATCCACTGGCAGGAAGACCTGTCCGTCACAGAAAGAACCAAAACATAGATTAACCATGACATGGCTGGACAGAACTCAGCAGGTAAAGGTGGTGGGGGAGGGAGGGTGTCCATGAGACCAAGTGAGCAGACAAAATAAGCCATTGTTCAGACCAATACAAAACAAAACACAGGAACAGACCAAATACAAGAAAATCAGCACCTACCCGGCCGCACACCACGAGCCGAGGAACGCATCAAGCTCAGTGTGCCGCATCAGCGTGTGGGTCGGGGCCTACCAGAGGATCCTCTGCTCCACCAGTGGCCTAGTCTGACCCTGGTACTAGACGTTTCCCATCACAGATGACGCCGGACGTTTCCCATCACAGATGACGCCGGACGTTTCCCATCACAGATGACGCCGGACGTTTCCCATCACAGATGACGCTGGATGTTTCCCATCACAGGGGACCCACTTTTTTTTATTTACTAAATAAGAGGAAAATTCCTTAGAATTGCCCTGATCCCCGTGGACAGTACAGTAATTACCCCGTGGACAGTACGGTAATTGCCCAGTGGACAGTACGGTAATTGCCCCGTGCACAGTACGGTAATTGCCCCGTGCACAGTACAGTAATTGCCCCGCGGACAGTACGGTAATTGCTCCGCGCACAGTACGGTAATTGCCCCGCGCACAGTACGGTAATTGCCCCGTGCACAGTACAGTAATTGCCCCGCGCACAGTACAGTAATTGCCCCACGCACAGTACAGTAATTGCCCCGCGCACAGTACAGTAATTGCCCCGCGCACCGTACAGTAATTGCCCCGCGCACAGTACGGTAATTGCCCCGCGCACAGTACGGTAATTGCCCCGTGCACAGTACAGTAATTGCCCCGCGCACAGTACAGTAATTGCCCCGCGCACAGTACAGTAATTGCCCCGCGCACAGTACAGTAATTGCCCCGCGCACCGTACAGTAATTGCCCCGCGCACAGTACAGTAATTGTCCCGCGCACAGTACAGTAATTGCCCCGCGCACAGTACAGTAATTGCCCCGCGCACAGTACAGTAATTGCCCCGCGCACCGTACAGTAATTGCCCCGCGCACAGTACAGTAATTGCCCCGCGCACAGTACGGTAATTGCCCCGCGCACAGTACAGTAATTGCCCCGCGCACAGTACAGTAATTGCCCCGCGCACAGTACAGTAATTGCCCCGTGCACAGTACACGGCTGCTGTCAGCTCTCCATTTACATTTGCCTTCACTCCGGGTTTATCTACTTGCTAGAAACACCAGCGTGGCGCAGCCTGAAGCCAGAGGAGACGTCTTATGCTGCGCACTTCTCTAAGCGGTTGTGCCGCCCTTCGGGGCATCCTCGCTGCTGTCCTAAATTGAGATGACAGTGTTGCTCATATTAAATGGTCTTTGCGCTCGGGTTCGCCTGCTGGGATCTAGATCTATTAGTGCAGGAGGGTCCAAATGTCCGACTAAGAAAGCAATTTCTTCCTCGGTGGGGTATCGGGAAAACAGCTGCTCTGAAGAAGTCATCAGAGGTGATGGAAGGGGCATCCCCGGTTTTTCCTGTTTTAATGGAAGTTTTTACTGATCCGTCTCTTTCTTAGCACCTTCCACTTGTCAGCGTTGCGACAGGCGTCCATCCAAGTAATGGGACCATCTGGGGTAGTTGTCAGTTTTGAAATCTTTACATTTTAAGTCTCTTAGGCCTCGTTCACACTGCGTTTTTGCAGTCTGCTTAACATATACATTATATGTAACGGCTTCATGATATATATACAGTACAAAGTATAATCATGACATCCTAACAGGGGCGGCACTGGTGTTGGAGGGACGTTACCATGTGGTACTAATCCTGTACGTATCAGCCCACAAGTTATCTTTTGGGAGGGTGGAAGCACCAATAGAAGTCAATGGGTCAGCTTTTAACAGATAACCCCTGGACGCACCATCCGCGTGCCATCCGCTTGCGGTTATACCCTGTGGGGGATCTGAAGAACCTGATGCAAAACTGATGGTTTTTCCAGGACATCCCCGATCCAGATCTCTGAGGTCCCAGAAGAAAAACTCATGTGTGGATGAGGCCTTAAAGCGACTATGTATCCACCAACCCCCGCCCCCCCACCACCACCGCCACCAAACTGCGAGCACCATCCGTCTGATGAGAGTAAATCCTTCCCAGCCGTGTCTTCTAAGATGCGCCTGGCGCCTTTGTGATGGGCACGTGGGGAGCCTCTTTGGGTTTTCCTCGGGTATTAAGGCTGTTGTTATACCCGCTGTTTGCCCAAATGGTCGGTAACCTCCGGGAGTGTTGAGGGTCACTTGGGCACCTGGAGTGGTAGCAGACCCACCTGGGTAGTTGGTGCCGCCACTCACAGAAAAAAAATAACCCAAGTGTTTGGTGAAGTGTGTGGGTCCAGGTGCTGACAGATTTGACCAGAGTCCCGTGCGTTTAGGCTAAAATATAAGAGGGATACAGTAATGCAAGTATTTTAGTGCTGACACAGAGGTAACTGGTGCTTGTGGAAGAAGAAGGTGCTTTGTAGAGAGAGAAGAAGAGAAGAGGAGTTGCCAGAGGAGCCCTGCCCAATTAGTAAATGTGCTCTGCCAGAACAGTTGTATAGGTAGAGAGGTAAGAAGACACTCATACTCACGGATGCCAGTAGTGGCTCTGAACCACCTTATGCGCCATAGTTGCGAGATACCCATTCTAGGTAGGTATTATGAGCCCCAGGTGTTGGTTATCCGAGTTGAGCAGACTTCCAAGGTTTCCCAGTCATCCTGCGCAGTGCAGTAGGATACGTAGACCTTGCATGATAGCTTTGTCCTACTGGGTCAGTTCCTCTTGCTTCAGGATACTGCTCTGCACTTTTTAAAGAGGTGTGGGGGAAGGGTGGGGCACAGAGGTTAGCCATGGTGTGCGGGGGCACAGAGGTTAGCCATGTTGTAGAGGGCACAGAGGTTAGTCATGTAGTGGGGGGGGGCACAGAGGTCAGCCATGTAGTGAAGGGACACAAAGGTCAGCCATGTTGTGGGGGGAGGGGTCACAGAGGTTATTTTCTCCCTTTGATGGGGCAATTGTCATCTGCCTTTTAAGGGTTCTGTATTTCTCTCGATTAACACAGTAGGGCTTTAGGTTCAACCTGATGGACTCTTTTCCTCTTTCAACCTTATTAACCCCTTAAGGACAGAGCCCAAAATGGCCTCAAGGGCGGCAACAATTTACATTTTTGCCTTTTCGTTGTTTCCTCCTCGCCTTCTAAAAGCTGTCACTTTTATTTTCCCACCTACAGGGCCATGTGAGGGGTTTTTCTGGAGCAGGAGGACTTTGTAATGGCGTCTTTCAATCTGCCATAAAATAAATGACGGAACCCTGAAAATATCATTTATGGGGGGAATTTGGGACAAATAATGCAATTACGCAAAGTTTGGGGGCGTTCCGTGTTTACATAATCCATTTTACGGTAACATTGACATTTTATCTTTATTCTATAGGTCTGTCTGAGTACAGGGATATGCAGGGTATATAGGTCAGTGTGTATACAGGGTATATAGGTCAGTGTGTATACAGGGTATATAGGTCAGTGTGTATACAGGGATATGCAGGGTATATAGGTCAGTGTGTATACAGGGTATATAGGTCTGTCTGAGTACAGGGATATGCAGGGTATATAGGTCAGTGTGTATACAGGGTATATAGGTCAGTGTGTATACAGGGATATGCAGGGTATATAGGTCAGTGTGTATACAGGGTATATAGGTCAGTGTGTATACAGGGATATGCAGGGTATATAGGTCAGTGTGTATACAGGGATATGCAGGGTATATAGGTCAGTGTGTATACAGGGATATGCAGGGTATACAGGTCAGTGTGTATACAGGGATATGCAGGGTATATAGGTCAGTGTGTATACAGGGATATGCGGGGTATATAGGTCAGTGTGTATACAGGGATATGCGGGGTATATAGGTCAGTGTGTATACAGGGATATGCGGGGTATATAGGTCAGTGTGTATACAGGGATATGCAGGTATATAGCTCAGTGTGTATACAGGGATATGCGGGGTATATAGGTCAGTGTGTATACAGGGATATGCGGGGTATATAGGTCAGTGTGTATACAGGGATATGCGGGGTATATAGGTCAGTGTGTATACAGGGATATGCAGGGTATACAGGTCAGTGTGTATACAGGGATATGCAGGGTATATAGGTCAGTGTGTATACAGGGATATGCAGGTATATAGCTCAGTGTGTATACAGGGATATGCGGGGTATATAGGTCAGTGTGTATACAGGGATATGCGGGGTATATAGGTCAGTGTGTATACAGGGATATGCGGGGTATATAGGTCAGTGTGTATACAGGGATATGCAGGGTATACAGGTCAGTGTGTATACAGGGATATGTAAGTGTTATCTGTGATCATTACATACAGCCTGCCTGTGGCCATAGCACTGATCAGTGTTATCTGTGATCATTACATACAGCCTGCCTGTGGCCATAGCACTGATCAGTGTTATCTGTGATCATTACATACAGCCTGCCTGTGGCCATAGCACTGATCAGTGTTATCTGTGATCATTACATACAGCCTGTGGCCATAGCACTGATCAGTGTTATCTGTGATCATTACATACAATCTGCCTGTGGCCATAGCACTGATCAGTGTTATCTGTGATCATTACATACAGCCTGTGGCCATAGCACTGATCAGTGTTATCTGTGATCATTACATACAGCCTGCCTGTGGCCATAGCACTGATCAGTGTTATCTGTGATCATTACATACAGCCTGTGGCCATAGCACTGATCAGTGTTATCTGTGATCATTACATACAGCCTGCCTGTGGCCATAGCACTGATCAGTGTTATCTGTGATCATTACATACAGCCTGCCTGTGGCCATAGCACTGATCAGTGTTATCTGTGATCATTACATACAGCCTGCCTGTGGCCATAGCACTGATCAGTGTTATCTGTGATCATTACATACAGCCTGCCTGTGGCCATAGCACTGATCAGTGTTATCTGTGATCATTACATACAGCCTGTGGCCATAGCACTGATCAGTGTTATCTGTGATCATTACATACAATCTGCCTGTGGCCATAGCACTGATCAGTGTTATCTGTGATCATTACATACAGCCTGTGGCCATAGCACTGATCAGTGTTATCTGTGATCATTACATACAGCCTGCCTGTGGCCATAGCACTGATCAGTGTTATCTGTGATCATTACATACAGCCTGCCTGTGGCCATAGCACTGATCAGTGTTATCTGTGATCATTACATACAGCCTGCCTGTGGCCATAGCATAGCAGTGATCAGTGTTATCTGTGATCATTACATACAGCCTGCCTGTGACCATAGCACTGATCAGTGTTATCTGTGATCATTACATACAGCCTGCCTGTGGCCATAGCACTGATCAGTGTTATCTGTGATCATTACATACAGCCTGCCTGTGGCCATAGCACTGATCAGTGTTATCTGTGATCATTACATACAGCCTGCCTGTGGCCATAGCACTGATCAGTGTTATCTGTGATCATTACATACAGCCTGCCTGTGGCCATAGCACTGATCAGTGTTATCTGTGATCATTACATACAGTCTGCCTGTGGCCATAGCACTGATCAGTGTTATCTGTGATCATTACATACAGCCTGCCTGTGGCCATAGCACTGATCAGTGTTATCTGTGATCATTACATACAGCCTGCCTGTGGCCATAGCACTGATCAGTGTTATCTGTGATCATTACATACAGCCTGCCTGTGGCCATAGCACTGATCAGTATTATCTGTGATCATTACATACAGCCTGCCTGTGGCCATAGCAGTGATCAGTGTTATTTGTGATCATTACATAGAGCCTGCCTGTGGCCATAGCACTGATCAGTGTTATCTGTGATCATTACATACAGCCTGTGGCCATAGCACTGATCAGTGTTATCTGTGATCATTACATACAGCCTGCCTATGGCCATAGCACTGATCAGTGATATCTGTGATCATTACATACAGCCTGTGGCCATAGCACTGATCAGTGTTATCTGTGATCATTACATACAGCCGGCCTGTGGCCATAGCACTGATCAGTGTTATCTGTGATCATTACATACAGCCTGCCTGTGGCCATAGCACTGATCAGTGTTATCTGTGATCATTACATACAGCCTGCCTGTGGCCATAGCACTGATCAGTGTTATCTGTGATCATTACATACAGCCTGTGGCCATAGCATAGCACTGATCAGTGTTATCTGTGATCATTACATACAGCCTGCCTGTGGTCATAGCACTGATCAGTGTTATCTGTGATCATTACATACAGCCTGCCTGTGGCCATAGCACAGATCAGTGTTATCTGTGATCATTACATACAGCCTGTGGCCATAGCACTGATCAGTGTTATCTGTGATCATTACATACAGCCTGCCTGTGGCCATAGCACTGATCAGTGTTATCTGTGATCATTACATACAGCCTGCCTGTGGCCATAGCACTGATCAGTGTTATCTGTGATCATTACATAGAGCCTGCATGTGGCCATATCATAGCACTGATCAGTGTTATCTGTGATCATTACATAGAGCCTGCATGTGGCCATATCATAGCACTGATCAGTATTATCTGTGATCATTACATAGAGCCTGTCTGTGGCCATAGCATAGCACTGATCAGTGTTATCTGTGATCATTACATACAGCCTGCCTGTGGCCATAGCATAGCACTGATCAGTGTTATCTGTGATCATTACATACAGCCTGCCTGTGGCCATGACATAGCACTGATCAGTGTTATCTGTGATCATTACATACAGCCTGCCTGTGGCCATGACATAGCACTGATCAGTGTTATCTGTGATCATTACATACAGCCTTCCTGTGGCCATAGCACTGATCAGTGTTATCTGTGATCATTAGATACAGCCTGCCTGTGGCCATAGCATAGCACTGATCAGTGTTATCTGCGATCATTACATACAGCCTGCCTGTGGCCATAGCACTGATCAGTGTTATCTGTGATCATTACATACGGCCTGCCTGTGGCCATAGCACTGATCAGTGTTATCTGTGATCATTACATACAGCCTGCCTGTGACCATAGCACTGATCAGTGTTATCTGTGATCATTACATACAGCCTGCCTGTGGCCATAGCATAGCACTGATCAGTGTTATCTGTGATCATTACATACAGCCTGCCTGTGGCCATAGCACTAATCAGTGTTATCTGTGATCATTACATACAGTCTGCCTGTGGCCATAGCACTGATCAGTGTTATCTGTGATAATTACATACAGCCTGTGGCCATAGCACTGATCAGTGTTATCTGTGATCATTACATACAGCCTGCCTGTGGCCATAGCACTGATCAGTGTTATCTGTGATCATTACATAGAGCTTGCCTGTGGCCATAGCACTGATCAGTGTTATCTGTGATCATTACATAGAGCCTGCCTGTGGCCATAGCACTGATCAGTGTTATCTGTGATCATTACATACAGCCTGCCTGTGGCCATAGCACTGATCAGTGTTATCTGTGATCATTACATACAGCCTGCCTGTGGGCATAGCACTGATCAGTGTTATCTGTGATCATTACATACAGCCTGCCTGTGGCCATAGCACTGATCAGTGTTATCTGTGATCATTACATACAGCCTGCCTGTGGCCATAGCACTGATCAGTGTTATCTGTGATCATTACATAGAGCCTGCCTGTGGCCATAGCACTGATCAGTGTTATCTGTGATCATTACATACAGCCTGCCTGTGGGCATAGCACTGATCAGTGTTATCTGTGATCATTACATACAGCCTGCCTGTGGCCATAGCACTGATCAGTGTTATCTGTGATCATTACATACAGCCTGCCTGTGGCCATAGCACTGATCAGTGTTATCTGTGATCATTACATAGAGCCTGCTTGTGGCCATAGCACTGATCAGTGTTATCTGTGATCATTACATACAGCCGGCCTGTGGCCATAGCACTGATCAGTGTTATCTGTGATCATTACATACAGCCTGCCTGTGGGCATAGCACTGATCAGTGTTATCTGTGATCATTACATACAGCCTGCCTGTGGCCATAGCATAGCACTGATCAGTGTTATCTGTGATCATTACATACAGCCTGCCTGTGGCCATGACATAGCACTGATCAGTGTTATCTGTGATCATTACATACAGCCTGCCTGTGGCCATGACATAGCACTGATCAGTGTTATCTGTGATCATTACATACAGCCTTCCTGTGGCCATAGCACTGATCAGTGTTATCTGTGATCATTAGATACAGCCTGCCTGTGGCCATAGCATAGCACTGATCAGTGTTATCTGCGATCATTACATACAGCCTGCCTGTGGCCATAGCACTGATCAGTGTTATCTGTGATAATTACATACAGCCTGTGGCCATAGCACTGATCAGTGTTATCTGTGATCATTACATACAGCCTGCCTGTGGCCATAGCACTGATCAGTGTTATCTGTGATCATTACATAGAGCTTGCCTGTGGCCATAGCACTGATCAGTGTTATCTGTGATCATTACATAGAGCCTGCCTGTGGCCATAGCACTGATCAGTGTTATCTGTGATCATTACATACAGCCTGCCTGTGGCCATAGCACTGATCAGTGTTATCTGTGATCATTACATACAGCCTGCCTGTGGGCATAGCACTGATCAGTGTTATCTGTGATCATTACATACAGCCTGCCTGTGGCCATAGCACTGATCAGTGTTATCTGTGATCATTACATACAGCCTGCCTGTGGCCATAGCACTGATCAGTGTTATCTGTGATCATTACATACAGCCTGCCTGTGGCCATAGCACTGATCAGTGTTATCTGTGATCATTACATACAGCCTGCCTGTGGCCATAGCACTGATCAGTGTTATCTGTGATCATTACATACAGCCTGCCTGTGGCCATAGCACTGATCAGTGTTATCTGTGATCATTACATACAGCCTGCCTGTGGCCATAGCACTGATCAGTGTTATCTGTGATCATTACATACAGCCTGCCTGTGGCCATAGCATAGCACTGATCAGTGTTATCTGTGATCATTACATACAGCCTGCCTGTGGCCGTAGCACTGATCAGTGTTATCTGTGATCATTACATACAGCCTGCCTGTGGCCGTAGCACTGATCAGTGTTATCTGTGATCATTACATACAGCCTGCCTGTGGCCATAGCACTGATCAGTGTTATCTGTGATCATTACATACAGCCTGCCTGTGGCCATAGTATAGATCAGTGTTATCTGTGATCATTACATACAGCCTGCCTGTGGCCATAGCATAGATCAGTGTTATCTGTGATCATTACATACAGCCTGCCTGTGGCCATAGCATAGATCAGTGTTATCTGTGATCATTACATACAGCCTGCCTGTGGCCATAGCACTGATCAGTGTTATCTGTGATCATTACATACAGCCTGCCTGTGGCCATAGCACTGATCAGTGTTATCTGTGATCATTACATACAGCCTGCCTGTGGACATAGCACTGATCAGTGTTATCTGTGTTATAATACCACCACAACATGATGCCAACAGTACAAGTTTACAAGGGAAAAATACTACCACCACATAACTCCTATTACAAACACATACTGACTGATGCCACCCCACTGCTACTGAATAAAACCCACTGTACAAAGACCAATATCACCTGATACATTCACCATATAGAGGGAGATACCTGCTCTACACAGGCTCTGCAGACCATGTAAGTGATTACAGTGCAGTTACATCTAGTGACTCACAGGGGGCGTCTTGCCCGATCAGAGTCGCTCATTTGCCCATTCTTCTCTATCTGGTCTGGGCCATGAGAAGTTCTTCTCCCAACTACAACTCATCCCTGCAGTTCCGGCTCTTCGCTCTCTCCATATAATATTGGGCCTTTCTGTGCAGCTGTAACAGACACCGATTGTGGACCCGCTGTGCCAATCAATGGTATTGTCTTTGGAACACACCAGGGAGCGCAGTCTAAGTGTCCTCTAGATCTTCACCCTTTATCCCGTTCAGGGAGGTGAAATCTGGACTTAAAGAGAAAAAAACGAACTATGAAAATGTAGATGTGGGGTAGGTCCCGACCCGGCAGACATCATAGAAGGGTGAGATTTAGTCTGCTCAGCCAATCACTGACTGCAGCGGTGTCCTTGGCTGATCACATGACAAAACGCCAAGGTGGAGAGTTCCTTCTACAATTCCTCAGACATCTCTATCGTCTCTTATCATCAAAACACAATCCTCCTCTTCACCAACAACTTCTTTCTGCCTCTTCTTCTCCCCATCCTCCTCCTCAGATTCCCGGCTGTGACGGCGTGGGAACCTCTATTCTAACTGAAGAACAGGTGAGGCTTGTTGACATAGACAGTATATATTCCATACTTATAGGTTTTTATGCTTCATATCATGGAGTTCTAGTTCTCATTTTGCTATAGGACAAAAGTGAAAATACGAGGAGTGCAGGAGAGTTTCAATGAAAATAACAAAAGAACACCAGAAAACTATCATATAGGCAAAAGGTCATCAACCCCAACAGCGGGATAGTTTGTTTCCAAAACGTGATAAAGTTATAAAGCATAATGCACACCCTGGTGGCCAGAGGCGGCATTACAGCAGGGGCCAGAAGGAGGAAGACGACACTGGAATAACCAGCATGGAACACAGCAGAGCAGCGGACAGGAGCACGGCGGTGGGGAGTGGGACCTAATGACCCCATAGGTGGTGAGTAATGAGGACCCAGCAGCATTACAGCAGCCCCCATACAGTATGAGGCCCCTCTCTGCACTCCCACCATTGTAATAGCTCCAATGTGTAGAGCAGATAAAAATAAAAAAACAAACTCACCTAACATGCACAGATTCCACCACTGATGCTCTTCTCCCAATCCCAAACTGTATATTCAGTGTGAGTAAAAAGTCTCAGGACAACCTTTTTTATATTGTAAACCACCACCACCATCAGGCTGACCACCACCAGCATGTGCCACCACCAGCAGACTGACCACCACCAGCATGTGCCACCACCAGCAGACTGACCACCACTAGCATGTGCCACCACCAGCAGACTGACCACCACTAGCATGTGCCACCACCAGCAGACTGACCACCACTAGCATGTGCCACCACCAGCAGACTGACCACCACCCGCATGTGCCACCACCATCAGGCTGACCACCACCACCAGGCTGACCACTACTATCATATGCCACCACCATCAGACTGACCACCACCAGCATGTGCCACCACCATCAGACTGACCACCACCAGCATGTGCCACCACCATCAGGCTGACCACCACCAGCATGTGCCACCACCAGCAGACTGACCACCACCAGCACGTGCCACCACCATCAGGCTGACCACCACCAGCATGTGCCACCACCATCAGGCTGACCACCACCCGCATGTGCCACCACCATCAGGCTGACCACCACCAACATGTGCCACCACCATCAGGCTGACCACCACCAGCATGTGCCACCACCATCAAACTGACCACCACCAGCATGTGCCACCACCATCAGACTGACCGCCACCAGCATGTACCACCACCATCAGGCTGACCACCACCAGCATGTGCCACCACCAGCAGAATGACCACCACCAGCATGTGCCACCACCATCAGACTGACCACCACCAGCATGTGCCAGTACCATCAGGCTGACCACCACCAGAATGTGCCAGCACCATCAGGCTGACCACCACCAGCATGTGCCACCACCAGCAGGATGACCACCACCAGCATGTGTCAGTACCATCAGGCTGACCACCACCAGCATGTGCCAGCACCATCAGGCTGACCACCACCAGCATGTGCCACCACCAGCAGGATGACCACCACCAGCATGTGCCAGTACCATCAGGCTGACCACCACCAGCATGTGCCAGCACCATCAGGATGACCACCACCAGCATGTGCCAGCACCATCAGGATGACCACCACCAGCATGTGCCAGCACCATCAGGATGACCACCACCAGCATGTGCCAGCACCATCAGGATGACCACCACCAGCATGTGCCAGCACCATCATGTGCCACCATCAGCATGTGCCACCACCAGCATGTGCCACCACCATCAGGCTGACCACCACCAGCATGTGCCACCACCATCAGGCTGACCACCACCAGCATGTGCCACCACCACCAGCATTTGCCACCACCAGTATGTGCCACCACCATCAGGCTGACCACCACCAGCATGTGCCAGCACCATCAGGATGACCACCACCAGCATGTGCCACCACCAGCATGTGCCACCACCATCAGGCTGACCACCACCAACATGTGCCACCACCATCAGGCTGACCATCACCAGCATGTGCCACCACCATCAGGCTGACCACCACCAGCATGTGCCACCACCACCAGCATTTGCCACCACCAGTATGTGCCACCACCATCAGGCTGACCACCACCAGCATGTGCCAGCACCATCAGGATGACCACCACCAGCATGTGCCACCACCAGCATGTGCCACCACCAGCAGGCTGACCACCACCAGCATGTGCCACCACCAGCATGTGCCACCACCATCAGGCTGACCACCACCAGCATGTGCCAGTACATGTCAGTGAAGTACCCAATAGCTGGGATGAAGGCCGTTTCCTCAATTAACATGTGTGGGTCACATCACTGCCTCCCGCCTTGCACCCGCCCCCCTCTCCCACAATTTCTGAGAGGGTCACTCCAGGCTCTCGCCCACAATTTGAGAGGGTCACGACCAACTCAAGCTCACAACTTTTAACAGGTTCACACTAGGCTCTTCTAATGTACAGGAAAGAGGGTCTCATAACTGTTTTCCCACTTTAAATTGGACTTTATCTTCGGTGGTGTGGGGGGGGAGGGGTGCAATATTGTTAGTCTGTAAAAGTGGCGTAATTCAGGGAGCTGGGAGTCCTTACTGCATCCATCTATGCTGCCGATGCTGCTCCTGCTCCATTTCCATGGCGTTTCCATCACTTTCTGATGTTTTCAGTTGCACCAGACCCCCCCGCCCCCCGACCACCACCGCCCCCACCACCACCTCTGCCAAATAGGCGGCCCCTGAAAAAATGCTCCAGTCTCCCATTGATTTTAATGGGGATCGTTACTCAAATTGACCATAGTAAAATACTGGACTCGAGTAACGAGCATTCAAGCGTTTCATACTCGCTCATCTCTAATTTTCAGGTATTTTTTCTTTAGCACTGAAATACCAAAGATTTGTTCTCCATTTAACGTTGAAGATAACGATATCTTATATATAAAACAGCCGGTAATCCCGGTAACCGTCGGTGGCACGTGGCTATAAGGTCGATTTTGTTCAATTTCTTTTCAGATTTAAAAACATAAAACACAGAAGTTCGGGCGGCGAGAAGACAAAAGCAATCTCCCCCGTCCAGATAGCAGATAAGTCCCACTCCGGCCTCCTTGTTTTCTTTTTAATTTTTTGTTCTCCCATTGATCGTTATCAACTGAAGTAATCGGTTTTCTTAAATGGACTAAGGTGTTTTTCTAGATAAAAAAAATGTTTGCAAATAATGTAATTCTACAGGATTTTCTCCAAAATATAAAGCAAATTAAAGCACAACCCCGTCTGGGGTTACGAGAAGGATGTTTATGCTGCGTTTACATGAAACGAAAATTGGCCTATAATACGATTAACAATGTCGGAGTAACAATTTTTTTTTTTCAAAACGATCAGCGTTTAGACGGTACGATATATCGTACGGAAAAATTGTTTTGCGATCGCACGCCCGCAGCCCGGCCCCCCGCTCATCCGCAGCCCGGCCCCACGATCAACAGCAGCCCCCTGCGCCGCCCCGATCGCCCCCCCCACTCCGATCGCCACCCCCCTGCCGCTCCGATCACCAACCACCCCTCCCCCCCCCCCCCCCCCCCGCCGCCGCCCTGATCGCCCCCACCGGCCCGGCCGCGAGCAAGCGTTACCTGCTCCGCGTAGCAGGTCTTCGACATCCCCGGCTCCACTCTTCAGTGCACTGATTGGCTGAAGAGGAGAGCCGGGAATTTCAAACGGCTCCTCTTCAGCTAATCAGTGCTTTAGGAGACTGGACCTGGATACAGTAAGTACAGCTGTTATATAGCAGGAGACTGGACCTGGATACAGTAAGTATAGCTGTTATATAGCTGCCTTCAGGAGACTGGACCTGGATACAGTAAGTATAGTTGTTATATAGCTACCTTCAGGAGACTGGACCTGGATACAGTAAGTATAGCTGTTATATAGCTGCCTTCAGGAGACTGGACCTGGATACAGTAAGTATAGCTGTTATATAGCAGCCTTCAGGAGACTGGGCCTGGATACAGTAAGTATAGATGTTATATAGCTGCCTTCAGGAGACTGGGCCTGGATACAGTAAGTATAGCTGGTATATAGCTGCCTTCAGGAGACTGGACCTGGATACAGTAAGTATAGCTGTTATATAGCAGCCTTCAGGAGACTGGACCTGGATACAGTAAGTATAGCTGTTATATAGCTGCCTTCAGTAGACTGGACCTGGATACAGTAAGTATAGCTGTTATATAGCTGCCTTCAGGAGACTGGACCTGGATACAGTAAGTATAGCTGTTATATAGCAGTCAGGAGATTGGACCTGGATACAGTAAGTATAGCTGTTATATAGCAGTCAGGAGACTGGACCTGGATACAGTTAGTTTAGTCTTATATATAGCTGCCTTCAGGAGACTGGACCTGGATACAGTAAGTATAGCTGTTATATAGCAGCCTTCAGGAGACTGGACCTGGATACAGTAAGTATAGCTGGTATATAGCTGCCTTCAGGAGACTGGACCTGGATACAGTAAGTATAGCTGTTATATAGCAGCCTTCAGGAGACTGGACCTGGATACAGTAAGTATAGCTGTTATATAGCAGCCTTCAGGAGACTGGACCTGGATACAGTAAGTTTAGTCTTATATATAGCTGCCTTCAGGAGACTGGACCTGGATACAGTAAGTATAGCTGTTATATAGCTGCCTTCAGGAGACTGGACCTGGATACAGTAAGTATAGCTGTTATATAGCTGCCTTCAGGAGACTGGACCTGGATACAGTAAGTATAGCTGTTATATAGCTGCCTTCAGGAGACTGGATCTGGATACAGTAAGTTTAGTCTTATATATAGCAGCCTTCAGGAGACTGGACCTGGATACAGTAAGTATAGCGAGTATATAGCTGCCTTCAGGAGACTGGACCTGGATACAGTAAGTATAGCGAGTATATAGCTGCCATAGCTAAACATGATCAGCTGGAGAGGCACGACTAACCATAGCATGCTATAGCTGTAAGTTATAGGCTGGGGAGGCAAACCGTTCAATAGGATATACTGCAAGAGGATAGGAAATGTCTGGGTAATGAGTAGTCCCTGTACATGGCTGCTGCAGCCTCTTCTGATCGCTTCCTCTGATTGCCTCCTCTTCTGCATAGCAGGGTGTACAGCACTGTACTCTGACCCAGGAAGTCTCTCTCACCTTCAAAATCATAGCAGATCCACTTCAGGCTGGGGCTTACATCAGGGGACAGGACTGTGGAGGTAATCTCTCCATAGCTGTAACCCCTCTCTCCCCGGACAGAGAGAGCTGCATGTATGTGCCCACATCTGTCCTGCTCATTCCTTCCTGCTCCCTGCAGTCTCTCTCCGCTCTTGTGTTTCCAATCCTCTTCATTCCTACTATAATGTGCTTGCACTTACACTCAGCTATATAAACTGCTGCTATAATGTGCCTGCATTAACACTCAGCTATACACACTGCTGTGTAGAGAAGTTTCTGTCACTGTCCCCCTGCACAGCTCTGTGATTCTCACTCCGATTGGTCAATGCTAAACACACCCCCTTCCCCATTGCTGTCATGTGACCACACAGACCTCTGCCAGCAGCCCTGCTTCTCTATTCTAGCCTGTTGTACTACACTACTGCATTATGGGGATCTGCAGCTCCATCCTGTATCTACAAGCTGCTGCTGCTGTGTTATCAGGGCTATACAGTTACTTTATACACATTATCCACCACATGCTGATTGCTATACTGTACAGTAACTTATATATCACATATCCAGCTGCTGTGTTATCAGGGTTATACAGTTACTATACATTATACACCACATGCTGCTATACTGTACAGTAACTTATATATCACATATCCAGCTGCTGTGTTATCAGGGTTATACAGTTACTATACATTATACACCACATGCTGTTATACTGTACAGTAACTTATATATCACATATCCAGCTGCTGTGTTATCAGGGTTATACAGTTACTATACATTATACACCACATGCTGATTGCTATACTGTACAGTAACTTATATATCACATATCCAGCTGCTGTGTTATCAGGGTTATACAGTTACTATACATTATATACCACATGCTGATTGCTATACTGTACAGTAACTTATATCACATATCCAGCTGCTGCAGTGTTATCAGGGTTATACAGTTACTATACATTATACACCACATGCTGCTATACTGTACAGTAACTTATATATCACATATCCAGCTGCTGTGTTATCAGGGTTATACAGTTACTATACATTATATACCACATGCTGATTGCTATACTGTACAGTAACTTATATATCACATATCCAGCTGCTGTGTTATCAGGGTTATACAGTTACTATACATTATACACCACATGCTGTTATACTGTACAGTAACTTATATATCACATATCCAGCTGCTGTGTTATCAGGGTTATACAGTTACTATACATTATACACCACATGCTGCTATACTGTACAGTAACTTATATATCACATATCCAGCTGCTGTGTAATCAGGGTTATACAGTTACTATACATTATATACTACATGCTGATTGCTATACTGTACAGTAACTTATATATCACATATCCAGCTGCTGTGTTATCAGGGTTATACAGTTACTATACATTATATACCACATGCTGCTATACTGTACAGTAACTTATATATCACATATCCAGCTGCTGTGTTATCAGGGTTATACAGTTACTATACGTTATATACCACATGCTGCTATACTGTACAGTAACTTATATATCACATATCCAGCTGCTGTGTTATCAGGGTTATACAGTTACTATACATTATACACCACATGCTGTTATACTGTACAGTAACTTATATATCACATATCCAGCTGCTGTGTTATCAGGGTTATACAGTTACTATACATTATATACCACATGCTGATTGCTATACTGTACAGTAACTTATATATCACATATCCAGCTGCTGTGTTATCAGGGTTATACAGTTACTATACATTATATACCACATGCTGCTATCCTGTACAGTAACTTATATATCACATATCCAGCTGCTGTGTAATCAGGGTTATACAGTTACTATACATTATATACCACATGCTGATTGCTATACTGTACAGTAACTTATATATCACA